>NC_142013.1:62017615-62317615 GCF_049901735.1 Notechis scutatus | reverse complement strand
GTCTCATTTGTCTGGAGGAATCAAACACCAAAAATATTTCCTATTCAAAATTAAGGGATAAAGTATCTTGAAACTTACATTTTAAAATAGTATTTTTTCCCTAACTAAATCAGGAAGATCTGAAAAATGTGAAAGGATGTTTTTGCAAAGAAACAATATATAGTGTTTATGTCCCTTCAGTTTATCTCCATTTTTTAAAATGTTGCCTTAATTTACTAATACAACTTGTAGTCTTTTATTAAAAACTCAGCTATGCTGGTATGTATGAAAGGAAAAGGCTTAGGGAGTTCAGGAAAAATTTCAAACAAAATTATAATCCTCTCTTTATGATGCAATCCTTTTTTAGATAAGCAGCTTTTCTGGGACAATAATTAGCTTATATAACAGACCTTCTGTCATTGAAAATAGATGTAATTTAATAGGTTAACTCACTAGCCATCTGTCAGAATATTAAACATATTAGTGAAGGGAATTAGGTATTTTAGAGACACTTTTTAAAACTAACTTGCTAATTTGAAGCAGTCTGTTGATGCCATCTGGCAGCTGTTTGTTTCTTTCTCTTTGCTTAGCATATATACTCAATGTTTAGAAAGTTTTTAAGTTTAAAGGCCAAAGGTTGCTGTATTAGCTGCCATAAGGCAAACTGCTGATCATGCAGGATAAGATTGCCCACCTCATTTAGAAGCTCCATTACGTGCATTAAGTATGTATTCAGCTACCTTGTATTATCTCTGTCATTTCTAGAGAGAATGGTCTACTTTAGCATTACATGTCACATTCTAATTTGGTTTGACTCATTATCAGTGATACGTGGACTATTCATTATGCTAACTAAACCATTATTTCAATGAACCATGTTAAAAAAATAGATTTATGTTTGAATATAACTTTTGTCATCTATTGCATAACATAGGAAAGGCTATGTGTGATGCCTCATTCATAGCTTGTCTTGTGTCTAATCTATTATTATTTATTTCTGACTTTGTGAATTAAAGAAAACAAAAAACTTGATAGTTTTAGAGAGCATGCTGATCACTGCCACTTGAGTCTTATAAATTAATTACTATAATTTTCTCTAGCCCAGAGCATTCAAAGATTTAATTCCTTTCCTAGAGATTAGAAAAACACAATCTTTTAAAAACGGTTTACTTTTAACTGCCAAGCAGTACCAAATCAAGAATGTTCAGGACTGCAATAATAAAAACAAAATTTCTTCTAAAATTTTTTACTTTCTTCTTGCTTTACATCCCATTTTAAAAGATATACAAGCTTATCAGATCACAGTTAACAAATAAAAAATATTAAGCCTATTTTCCAGTGAATTAAACAGCAATAGAAGAGAAATGTGTTTTTGTCCATTTTTGCACTTCTGATTTTTCAATATTTCTTACAAATTGTCAAGATAGATTAGCTTTGTGAAGTATACCGGTACATGTCCTTTGATAAGTAGAATTTTCCCGAAGTTAAATGCCATAGAACAGGGCTGTCAAACTCATGGCCTGTAGCCCAGATGCATCACACGTTGGCCAGGCCACACCAGGTTAAGCAAAGGGGGAGAAAGTCCCAATACATCACATGATGACGCCATGATGACGCCATGATGACGCGAGTTTGATATCCCTGGCATAAAATAAACTAATTTTTTACTATCATACACAGTATTATAATTTGTGTAAGTATTTAAAATAAAACTGAGAACATACCAATGTAAAAAAAATGTTTGCTTTCATCTAAACAGATACAGTCTAAACATATTTCTTGAAGAAATAAGTCTTTTATTTTAATTCAATTTATTTGTTTATTTAAAATGGTCAATAAAGATTTGGAAAGGGCCAATCAGTGCAGTTGCAATTTAAAACATCTCTTATAGATTTCAACCAACCCTCTCTTATACAAGTGAGTGAGTTGGAGTTGATAATTTATCTGCATAATTAGAATCTGCCCTTTGTTATTCTGCATCCTCATTTTGGAATATAAAACTTCTTGAACATCTTCCCTGTGATATAAAACAGACTTAAATTTGCTCCCTCAGACTTAAAGGCTAAACATTCTTAATTTCTTTAATTCTCTTCCTAAGATTTACTTATGTTTCTTGTCCACACTGTCTCTTTCTGGAGCTGCCCTACTTTGTCTGAATCCTTCAGGTCTGATGCTTAGAGACGAACATAATAATCCCCTATTCTGTATCTGTACTTCTGAGCATTTACTGTAAATATCTCACACTGTTATCTAAGAACTGATAACTGATGTTATTTCCATTTCTTTAATCAATTCATGTAAAATTTGAAAGTGCATGAACTTGCACAATTTTGAGAAAGCCCACTTGTTAACTCTCTGAATACTGCAGAGAGTATTTCCAGATTATTTTTGTTCTCATTTTAATTATCATGCCAGACAGCTCACTTTCATTACTTTGTGACTTTTTGTTGAATGAAGTCATGAAATGAAGATACACTGCATCTATAGATCTTCATTCTATACTGAAGAAGTTTCACATTTTTAAAAAATATAGATTAGTTTTGCAGCTCTTGTTTTTAACAAATTAATTGATTTCTGGTAACTATATTGTTTTCAAGGTAACTTTATCATCTTCTGTTGAAATTCAAGATGAAAACAGTCATTGGGTACTTTATTCACATTCCAATATTTCTGAAAGGGCTAATTTTGATAAATATTCAGTTAGCCTTATCCTTAGGGTATGTCATGTATTTTATTTGCTCCTAAAGATTTAAATTCATTCAGTGCAAATGAATGTTTCACATAATGTCGGTACCTTTGCATTCTGCTCTTTATAGTTGCTAAATGAAACATACAGGGATGCTTAAACATCTGTGAATCTTTTTGAACTTTCAATATTTCTACATAAATATGACGTAAAATGTAATTATGCTCCACACAAGTCCTAAAAGCGATAAAGCGAACCTAATTGAACAGATGAGGCAAAAAATTATACTTGTTGATTTACTGAGGATCATTTTCTTTCCTTTTCTATTACTGATCTGATTGAATAAAGCCTTAATTTAAAAAGTTGCAGTATGCTAGACGAAAATTTCATTGCAATTAGTATTGAATAAGGGTACCCAAATAGTAAATTCTTTTTTTTTTCAAGAATTTTATTAGTTTCTTAGAAAATAAAATACAACAGAAAATGAAAATTATAAGAAAGTAGTGGAAGGAAAAGGAAGGAAAGGAAAGTGTAAAGAAAAATGGGAAAAAGAAAGAAAACCGTTGACTTCCAACTCTTTTTAGTACAGTAAAATAAGATAATAACATACAGCTGTAACTTTTTACTTTTACATAGTAGTAAAAGTAGTATAGTAGTATATACTACGTATTTCTATAACAACAAACCTATATAATCAGCAAAACTCAAAGTGAAAGTTTCATTATTGTCTCCCTCAAGCACAAAGTCCAGAAGTGGTTTCCAAGTGGAAACAAAATTAGATGTATTCTTTTCTTTGACTAAGGCAATCAATTTGGCTATCTCTGCTAATTCCATCAATCTTTGCAATCAGTCATCCATTGTGGGAATTAAAATGACTTTCCATTTTTGTGCTTAAAGCATTCTTATTGCTATCAGCACCAGTTTCATTTTTTTTAAGTTCTTTGTCTATTAAACCTAAAAAAAGGTATCTGGTTTTATCTTGATACTCACTTTAAGAATCTCCTGTATTAAGGTATGAATCACACCTGAACATTTCTTTGCTTTATCAAAGATCCACCAAAGATTATTAAAAAGTTCCTTCTTTATATTTACATTTCCAACTTATAATTGATATACCTTTATACATTTTTGGCAATGTATTCAGTGTGAAATATCCACAATACATAATTTTATTAAAAAATTCTTTTAAGTTATAATTTAATGTAAATTTTAAACACTTTGTCCACATGTTTTGCCATTGTTCAAGCATTATATTATACCGAAAATTCTTTGACCATTGAATCATGCAATGCTATATATACTAATTCTTCATATTCAATTTCAATAACAGTTTATTCCATTCCATTTCTTATATTCGTCACCATTTATTCCTGTTACATTCTAATTTACAACCTTCCAGAAGCCATATTTGTCATACCCATTGTCTTACCCATCATGGCCTTGTTCAGTTGAGATTTTCATAAAATATTTTTAAATAGAATAATTTTAGTGAGATTAAGTTACATAAACTATGTTACCAGTCTTACTCATATCCATGCCACATGAAACAATTTCTGTTAACACAAAAGGTTGTACTGGTCATTTTTTGCAGAATTGATTGGGGGAATATTACAGTTATAACCAAAGCCCACTCTTATCTCACTCATGTTTACATTGTTCTATGTAAGCTGAGATTTGTAATCTTAAAAACTATTTTGCAAACCAGCTAATTTTTGCCTGTATTCTATTCTACTATCTTGAAGATGCAGTATTGTGTGTGGACACAATGTCAAGGTGAATTAAAAAAGCAAAGGTGACCATTAAAATTTTCTGTTAATGGAGATATTTCCAAATGAATTAATGGTTCATAAATATTACTTGATGGTCAGAATAGAAGAATAATTCATAAATCATGCCAATGCAATCATGCCATTTTAAATATTTTTAAAATGTTATTGGGGATAATAGATATTTTTGAAGAATTAACATGACTTGTCTTTTTCTGAGTACAGAAAAAGGGTTGATAGGATTGGTCAGAAAATATAATTCAGACTTCCATATTTTTGAGATTTGGAGATCATCTTCCTCTATAATTATTTGGACAGCTTACAACAAAAGTAGAAAATAAAAGAAAACAATAAAAGAAAAACATTTTAAAAACATTTTTGAAAAATGTATCTGGACAAGAAATGTCCCCTCACACAAAAGAGGCTCCACAACAACTTTCCCCCAAACCTGGGAGAACAGCTAATTTTTTTTTAAAAAAACAAGTTTTATTTTCAAGACAAACAATACATAGATACACATAAAACAAAACATAAAAGCATAAAAAATCTCTTATCTGAAAGTTGCTTAGTCCCGGGTTAAAACTCTTGGTACAGACACAAATTCAAATTCATATTCATTTTACATACCATTTCATATCTTATTAACATTTTCAGTTTTCTATATGTCTTCTCCTCTCCTTTAAATTTTCTCAATTTTATTTTATTTATCTCCTCTCAATTCATTATTTATTATTCTTTGTCTGTTCTATTCCAGCCAGCCCTTTATTTTCCTTCTTTAAAAAAAAGAAAAAACTTATCCTGTACACTATATGGAGTATGATGCCTTTATCTCTTTGCCCTACATTTATAATACTTAATATAAAACACATGACATATATTGGGATTCTGTCTGGTACATTCTAAAATTATACTATATTATCAAAAATAATACAAATCTATTCATTAGTATTAATATTCATTCATATCTTAAACATTTAACTCATTACTTTTCAATTAAATCACATACTTTTATGGGAGCCCTATTTTCCATAGTTATATATTATATCCCTCATCATATATTATAGCTCATTATTTCATTAAAAAGTACCTCCTTCTTCTACTTCAATTCTCATTTCACAAGAAATTTCGCTAGTATACCATATTCTAATAATTAATATTAACAATCATTTATATCTTAAACATTTTATCCATTTCAATTAAATATCATGCCTTTGTGGGAACACTTATGCTTTTCAAAGATTATTACCCCCCCACATCACAATCTTGAATCATGTTTCGTTACAGTACTCCCTTAACCAAAAATTTCACTAATTTATGTTAAATATTTTATCACATTTTAGGTTACATATTGTTTCTAATTTTCTATGTTTACTTCTAAATACAAATATAAAAATGCAATCTTATGTACCTTTCTAGAATCCCTTTAACCATAAAGCTTATCCATTATCTCTAAAAAAAAATTGCTTCTTAACATCTTGCTCCCCACCATTAGGACTTCTCATCCCTTTTTTTCTTTCTTGTTTCTTCTTCTCCTTGTCCTCTTTAACCCCTTGTCTCTCCACCTCACTTTTATTCTGCTTTCCCCCTTTCTGTTGTTTCTTAACATAATGTCCCCTTTTCACCTTATTCTTCTCTTTTGGGGCTATTTTTCCAGATCTTAAAGACCTTTTTCCCTTTTTCTCTTGCTTTTTCTCTTCTCCAGTCAAAGTCATTTGTTCATCAAAGATGGCTTCTCCTTCTTCTTTGTCCCCATCATCCTCATTCTGCTTCACATAAGTATAAACCGCCATTTCTAAGTATTGAAAAATAGTGTCGAGACCATCTTCCCCTCCTTGTTTTTCTCTTTCAAATTTTTGATATATAAGTTCCAATTCATCCATAGATGATGCCATTGTGTAGAGAAAAAGTTTTTCCAAACAACCACCCAGATGATTTAATCAGAAGTAATTTCCAAAGGTTCCAAAGTCACCAAACAATCCAAACAGACTATTTCTTTTAGATACCTTCTTCTTCTTCACTTTCTCTTTCTGGGGTTAAAGTAATCACAAATCCTTTTCAAATATATTTTTTGGAAGTTTTTAAACTCTTTGTAATTCTAGGCAATCTTCTCCTTATTTTCAAATTTTGCTCTGATTCTTTTTTTTCACTCTCCCTTCCCACTCACAGCCAAAAAGGTTTTTGTTTTTTCCGCTGTCACTTTAGGAAGGAGAGTAGAACAAAGAAAAAACTTTCCCCTTTAGAATATTCGCAGCTTAAAACTCTCACAGGGAACAATATATACTTAGCAGCCTTCAAGATTCCAGGTCATTTTCTCCCGTCTTGTCCCGGTTAGAATCAACTTTCACTTTTCTTTCAGCTTCCTCCCTCCTGCACCTGCTTGTCCGGCTGCAGCTTTCTTCGTGGCGGCCATTGCTGACCGCCGTTCCTCTGCCTCGGGAAAAGGGGGTTTAGCCGGCTGGGGAGGGGGTTTGCAACACCCCCCAAACCCCTTGCCGGATCCCCTGTCTTCAGCTGCCTCTGCGGGCAGCTATATCCCCCAGATCCAAATGGATCGGGGGAACCTTGGCGGTGAACGCAGCAGGGATCGCGCGGTCGCGAATCCCTGCCACCGCCAAAAGGTTGCAAACCGGAAGACCCGGAGAACAGCTAATTTTTAAAAGACTTATGGAACTTCATCAGAATGAGAGATATTATAGAAGATGGATGTCTTTGGGAGATATTGTTCCAAAGAGAAGACACTGCAACATAAATGAATTCATATGTTACATTGTTATTGATAATTTTTGTTACGTACTTTTGGGTTTTATATACATTGTGGCCACTAACTATAATCAAATATGATTTTTTATTTTTTTCCTATGATAGCAATGATATGAAGAGGTAGTTGATAGCAACTTTCTGAATGATAATCATCTCATCTATTTGCTCATACAATACCTTTTCCCCTAAAATAGAGCACAAAAATTCTGTTCTCCATACAGCTCTCAGCATTATTTATTATTTTATTTAGAAAAGTACTTATAAACCATCAGATCAACTTTATAATTTATAACTCAGAACTGTGCCACTGTTGATCCATGTAACCTATTGATGGCCTATTTTTCCTTTTTTTTTTTCCATTAAGGATTCACTTAATAGCTGTGTTCCTTAGCACATATTCATTTATAACTATCAATACCTAAATTAACATTTTGTTTTCCTGGGATGAATATATATGGCTATTATTCAAAAAAATCCCCAAATTCAACCTGTATGAAAGCTTGCATGTGTCATACACAGACAAAGTCCTGTTCCTATTTTATGTGCAAAAAATGATTAGATATAAACTAACTTAACAAAAATATTCTAAGTGTAATTATTTAGTTCCATAAACCTTCTTAATTTGGAAATAACCACAGCTTATACCTCTTCTCTTCTGCCACAATTACTTATCTAATTGTAGGCTTTGGAGCACTAATTCCTCCCATAGCTAGCTTTATTTTTGCTTCCAAGGGAGAAAAGCCTAGCATTAAAAGGGGTGGAGGAAGAGACAGAAAGAAAAAGAGATTACTATTACTTTTTCCATCTAGCTCCCCTCCCGCCAAGTACCTCAATATTTTGCTCTGCACTTCTAGTTAATCCATGGCTATGCTGTTACGTGTTTCTTATTTGGTTCTTTTTTGAATATCCTCTCCTCTAAACTAATTCCAAAATGATTTCTCCTCAGTTGGTTAGTGACACCTCCCGTCCCAATCCCCCTCTGCTTTGTAGCCATAGCTTCTTTATTTTTTTGCCCTTTCAGTCATTGCTCCTTCTTGGTCCTTGCATGTCCAGTCTCTTCTCTCATTATCAGCATTCCCTGTAGAGCCTGAAAGGAAAAGAAAGAAAAAAACTCTGTTTCCTGGTGCCTTTTCAACAACTCGTCAGTTTTTCCTTGCTTCTTAATCCTCTAGACAGCTAAATAACATTCAGCTAATTCAACCACATGCTAACCTGTTTCTGATGGTACATTCAGTTTTCAAGAACATTTTAATACTGCCTGTCCCACTATTTATTCCAGATTCCTCTCCTCTAGTTATAACCACTTATAACCTGTCTAAGGAACCACTTACTGTCTATCAAGGGAATCCACAATTCCCTGGCCCTTTCTTGAGTTATGCATGAACGTTCCCCAAATCTCTGCCCATAGGTATGCTTCATTACATCAAATCAATATAATACTGTCTATTTTACTTTATTATAGTCTGTAATATCTCTGGTAGCTGTCTGTAATAAAACCTCTGTGAGGATGGCTACTAACTTTTGCAAGCTATTTTTTTTCTGGCTATTCAAATGTAGGTACTACTTCCTCAGAAATTACAATAGATTCTATAGCCTCCTATTCTGTTAATTTTGAAATTTTAATATGCTTACAGCTTTCTTTGCCATGAAGCAGAGAAAGAGAAACCATTCCCATATCTGTAATAATTGCTGGCATGTCTTTAAATGCCATTACTAACTTTTTTTATTATTATATTGTGTTTTGTACTTTTTTTAAAAAAAAAAGCTGCAGTCATTGGGAATCAGGCACCTATCAATTATATAAATGTAAACAACTAAATGTCTCCTTTTTTAATGTATCATACTCTAAGCCTCTACTGGCACCTATCTCTTCTTGAGGCTATAATTTTAGTTGAAAGATTTTTACCTAGAAGATGTCACAATGAAAAATGGGATTAAAATTAAGTATGAAGGTCAAACGAATAGTAACAGGTTGACCAACATCAACTTTAGGATTGCCAATGAACATAACAAATTAGGATTAATCATTAGTAGTAAAGGGACTAGCACTCAAGAAATATGCCATAGATTAATGTGGTACCACAGCCACAAAATGTTGAAAAATAGATTTAGATGCTGTGACTTATTGTATCTGTATCAACAAAGATCAGAATAATGCAAGCAATGATATTCCCTGTGTAACTCTATGGATATAAAAATTGGACTTTGAAGAAAAAGTATAGTAAAAGTATTGACATTTTTGAACTTTGGTGTTGGAGAAGAGTTCTGAGCATGCTATGACAGCCATGAAAACAAACCAGTGAATCATTGAGCAAGCCAAGGCACTTGTTACTTGAAGCATAAATGACCAAGCTCAAATTATCCTACCTCAGGCACATTATGCAAAGGCCTAGCTCTCTGAAACAGCCTCCAAGCTAGGAAAAAGTGGTAGAAAGAGAACAAGAGAATGACCAACTGCAAGGTAGATAGACTCAGTTACAGTGGCAATGAGTGCACCGGAGGAAAACCTGAAAGACTGGACCTTGGACTGATCATCATGAAGAACATCTACCTATGTGATCACTAAAAGCCAACGCCAACTTAATATCACATAATCAAGTAAAAATCAGATGATATATTCTTTAATTCCTCCTCTGTTATATTAGGTTTAATTGGAGATTTCATCGTTCCATTGTATCTTTTCTTTTATGTATACTGAGAGTATTTGCACCAAGACAAATTCTTCGTGTGTCCAACCACACTTGGCCAATAAAGAATTCTATTCCATCTGTCTTCACAATTGTTTCTTGCTAATAACTTCTTGAATATCCAGGTCTGCTCATAACACTGCAATACTTTCCTAAATAGACTTCAGAGTTCTGGTGTCAAACTCTTTATTTCTTTTCCTGCGCCAATTTTTTTCTGTTACTAATTCATTGTATCTTTTGCTTAGGCCCATTCCAAATCCTACCACTGCCTCCATTTGTCAGAAAGTGGGTAAAGGGAAAGGAACTTTCCATTCATACTTACTCTCTGTTTTCCTCTAAATGATAGAGACTATGGGAAGTTTTTATAGTTTCTTAATTATTTCTATCCTTCCCTCACTGCATCACAATGTTATTTCTTATCCTAGCTGACATGCCTACTTCATTCAACAGCTTCAGTATTTTCATTTCTCAGACTTGATTTTACCCTAGAGATAACAAGAAGAGAGAACAGGAAGAAGGTTATTCTAGCACATTTGTCAGGCTGTCGCTATCCTTGCTGATATATATGTTGGGTCGTCCTTTCCAAATTCTGAGATGTTTCCCACCAGTCAATTCACTGCAGATCTCTCTTGCAGATCCTCCTTGCTTCTGCTGGATCTCAACTGCAGAATCATCTCTGGCAGTGCTTGGATTCACACAGCACATTCAGGCTATGCAGCTCAGACACAATATCAGCAGTGTCCAACAAACACAGCTCTCAAGTGCATTAATTAAGTAGGAAGCTTGCAACAGTTTCCTTTGTGCTGGTAAAAAGAAAAAAATAATCCTTTAACTTGAGACCATGTTATAACATCCCATGTCTATCATAGCCATTCATCTCCTATGATTCTGTTGCATCAAAGTTGTTAACAAGATTTCCCAAAAGAAAAAAGAAACACTGCAGATATTTTTAAGAGTTTCTCACAATAGTCCTAATTGCAATACAGGAGAGAATATTCTAGGTTTAATTTATACAATTACAGTTAAATAATGCATGTGAAACACTTGGAGAGTATAAATGTTCCAAACAGTTGTCAGGTATTACCGACATCAGGGGTTGCTATATTGATCTATTGCTGCAATTACATTAAACAAATGGCATGATTTCCTTCATGCCCAAGTAGATGAAATGCAGAATCTATGTTTGATATAAAGAACAAGTGGCTAAAGAGAGAAAATATAAATGCATAGATGAATCCAATTTTTCTTACAGTACAGAGAAAATTAGGACATTTGCTTACATAAAGGTAGTGATGGAATAATGCTTTCAAGAGTTGAACATTAAATCAAATTTGGTTGATATTTATTTATTTATTAGAATCTGTCAAACAAAAACAAGAATAAAAGAATAAAAATACAATGATAGGGACAATAGGCATGTTAGTGCACTTATGCACGCCCCTTCTGTTAATCACTTAAGTATGATGTAAGGTCCATGGAAGTTAATTTATGACTGAAACTGTGAAAATTTGTAGCTGAAACAACTGAATCAGGTAGAGCATTTGAGACTTTGACAACTCTATTACAGAAATCATTTTTTACAGTCAAGTTTGGAACAATTTACATTGAATTTAAAGTGGTTGTTAGTGTGCATATTACTGCGATTAAAACAAAAGTCACTTACAGGTAAAACAGTACTCATATAATTTTGTATGCCGTAATGTAAGAGGTTTATTGAATAGTCATAAGACCTTATCAGTAGCATAACATAAATATATAACAAGACAAAATACAGATAAGTTAGATATATAAGAATACAGTAATAAAAACATATGTGGAAAACCAGGGAGTCAAAAATCGGATAATAGATCACCCTTGCAGGATACACCAATTTGTTCAATATATTGGGTTCTTAGGACCGCTGCCTTGATTATAAACGTAGCAATCCTACGGACGATGTGTATATTAGAGGCCCGGAAGAAATATAACAATCTGTGGTTTGATTCCCAATGGGGTGTTCTTTCCAGTAGAAATGATAAATATTTAAGCCTAATGGGGGCATATATTTGGCAGTTGAACAAGATGTGGGAAATACCTTCAATGGCAGATGAACCACATAAGCAGGTTCTCTCGTGGTATGGTACATGGTGGAAGCACCCATATCTGGACATGGAATCCAGTAACTCAAATCTGGCTCTGGTAAAGGCTCTCCTCTGTAATTGTGGCATACCCATTGAAAGGTATTTTTCAGGTTGGAAGATGTTTTTATTCTTAGCCAACCATCTTATAGATCTGTTTTTTGCTAATAATTCCATGTCAGTTTGGGCACTAATATCCAAGACTCTCTGTTTAAAAATTTCCCTTGCCTGGGAAACCCTTGTCAATAAAAATTGGGTAGAAAACCCATGTCTTAAGATGGCTCTGTGGAGTTGACTGGCCCAGGAGTTAAACTGGAACTTATTTAACTGTTCAGGTAGGCATGGTTTGGGAAGTCTATCCAAATCCATTGATTGTATCTTTAGCCAGTATGTAAATGTTTTAATTATTAAGTGGCTATGTAAGGAGTGGATGCCCAATTCCGCTCTGACTGCTGAAGCAGAAGTGTTCTCATCAGTCCCCAATAAGTGTCTTAAAAAGCGGGTCTGTGTTTGTTCAAGTGGGGAGGCTTTATTTAAACCCCACAGTTCTGCACCATATGTCAGCATTGGAACTATTTTTGCCCTAAATACTTTCAACATAGGGGTCAAAGTGCCTGGGTAATTATGGTTAAATAATTTATATAATCTTTTGGTGCTTATCTCAGCTCTTAATGCACTACTTTTAAAGTGATTAAACCAAGATCCTGTATTAGTAAAGACCACTCCTAAGTAGGTGTAAAAATTTTCTTGTTTGATTGACTCCCCATTAATCTGCCAATTATATTTCCTACTTTTTGTGCTGAAAACCAACACTTTGGATTTGCTTTTATTAATATTTAAGAAATTCAAAGTACAACAGCTTATACAACAGTCTCCTCAGGCCTATTTGTGAATGAGCCATTAATACCATGTCATCGACATATAAAAGGGTATTAATAAATTTATCAAGAATCTTTGGCATATGCAAATCTACTGCATGCAGGAATCCTGGTAAATCATTGACATCGAGATTGAAAAGCATTGGGGCTAAAATGCAGCCCTGTCTTACGCCAATATTGGTAGGTATGCTCTTAGACAGGGCTCCATTTACGCCAGTACGGATTTTCACATGGGTGTTTGAGTAAAGGGCCCTAACCAGAAAAAGGAGTCCGGGCTCCATGTTCAGGTCTGCCAGTTTCCTCCACAAGATATTTCTGTTTAACGAATCAAAAGCCGCACTTACATCAATGAATGCGGTGAATAATTTCTTACCCATTTTTAAATACCTTGTTACCAAATGATATAATGTGAAACAATTATCTATGGTAGATCATTCTGGTCTAAAACTTGCTTGTTCCTCCGCCAAAGGATTATTCTCCATAACCCAGATTTCAATTTTGCTCAACAAATGCTTTGCATACATTTTAGCAACAATTCCAATTAGGCTTATTGGTCTGTAATTATTTGGATTGCCTCTGTCTCCTTTTTTATGTAATGGAACAATAATGGCCACTTCCCAACCCACAGGTATGCGGCCAGTATTGTTTATAAAGGTAAATAGCCCTGCTAACAAAGGCACCCACCAGTCCATATAAGTCTTAAATAATTCCGGGGGCAAAAAATCTTCACCAGGTGCCTCATTAGCTTTTAATGATCGAATAATGGATTTAATTTCTGAAACAGAAACAGGGGGCCAGATAGGGAGATTTTCTAAAGTTAATAAATCATTGCTTTGGGTATGCATAGAGTCCTGATTGGGTTTAAAAAGAAGATTAGAATAAAAATTCTCCAGGTTGAAGCAGGAATGGGGAGATCAAAATAAAATTTACATTCCTTCAATATACCTGAGACAGCATTCCAAAAGAAAGCTGAATTTGACCCTTTTGCCCAAATTTCCAAGTTCGACTATAATTTAGTTCTAAAGGAAGCCTTCTTTGATGCTATCAATTTCTTACAATCACGCCTAATTTTCAACATGTTGCTATAGTTTTTTGAGGTGGGACATTGCTGAACCCTACGCATTGCAGCTCTCATTTTTTCTACTGTGCGAACAGTCAGAATCAAACCAGCTAACTCCAACTTGTTGGTGGTTTCTTATCGGAAGTTTGACAGTAAGAAATTTCTTCAATGAATGACATAGATCGTCATAATGGGGCATAATATTATCTGAGCCTGAAGATGAATGAGAAATTAAGCTTCTCCAGATCTGAGGTTGTGCAGAATCCAAAAAAATAGATAATGCCGCAGTATCAGCTTTGGCCCATTTGAGTTTTCTATCCTGTCTCACTTCCAGGTTTGCAAAAAACCTTCTGACACAAGATGAGTTTCTCCGTATATCTGAACTGCCTTGAAATAAAACTGAAATTGGTTGGTGATCACTACCTTCCCTCACGTGGACTTGTATATCTGCAAACCTCTCAAGATTATCTCTTGAAACACATATATAATCTAGAACGCTACTGGAGTTACTTGAGTGATAAGTAAAAGGATATATAAAACCATAGTCCTTACCTCCTATAATATAGAGATTACAGTTATAAATCATAGAAACCAATTGTGTACCTGCAATATTTCTTTTGAAATCACTGGAATGCCAGGGAGGAACAGATAGTAAATAATCCTCAGGAATAACACCAGAATAAACAAAGTTATGTAAAGATGCCCCTACCCTGGCATTAAAATATCCTGCCAAAACTATAGTAATGTTAGGATGTTGGACATTTAATTTTATAACTGTCTCTTCCAAATTTGCCCAGATATTAGGTGTATAATAAGGGGAGGAGTGAGGAGGGATATATATATTCAGCAATATCAATCTGAAAGAACCATAGAAGAACTTGACAATTAAATGAGAAGCAGAAGCATCACCAAAACCGAGCTTCTGGGCTTGCCAGCCCAACTCTGCTTTGGCTAAAATTGACAAGCCTCCAGAGGCCCTTCCTTTAGTCTTAGATTTAACTGCAGGAATAGACCACGAATCAAAGCCAGGCAGATGGATCTGTTCTTCATCCGTGGTCAGCCAGGTCTCTTGAAGGGCTATAAGATCAAAGTTTATCAGGAAATCCTCCAAGTCACCATCCATGGCTCTGGCTTTCCAGCCAGCAATATCCCAGGACAATAGGTGAAAATAATCTACTTGCTTGTCATTTGTCATTATAGGGAGGGAAATAATGTGAGCATTGGAAGGGACACTAACATTTTCCAGTCATTCCACAGGAGTAATATTATCCAAGATTCCCTCAGAATCAAAAAAGATGCACTGGTTTGTTAGATGTTTGCCTTCACTACTGCCAAATTGGTAAACAGACTCCAAATGCTTCTGAGGGCCAACAACCTGTTGCAAAGGTATTGTAGGTTGGCCCAGTGGGATAGTGTCCGAGACCAAAGGGAGTAGCAACGAGCAGGTGGGAACCTCCTTATGACGCAGTTCAACACCTACTCCAAGGTCATCTTCTATTTGTTGTTCCACAGTAATTGAGCAACCACTCCTTTCTTCTCGCCTGTACACCTCTTTTACAGAGTTATTATTTGCAGCATCTATATGAAGAGGAATTTCATCAGAATTCTCAGAAAGAGCATTAATAACATCTGCAACCGGGATAGCAAATTCTACAGGAGGTTTTGCAGCTTTACGTGTGACTTCTAAAAGATCCTTCAGGTCGTCTAATCTTTTAATGATGCCCGCTTGTTCTAACTCTGGCAAAGTACAAAAAGAATTAATCAGGCTTGACTCCAGTATCTCAGTACGCTGCCGGATAGGAGGTTGATTTTTCAAGTTGCCACTTCTCAAGGGTTGTTGAAGTTGCCACTTCTCCTTAGAGTTAACAGCTTTAAAATCGTTGCAATTAGGCTTGCGGAAAGCAGTGCTCTTCTTGCCAATATGAGTTATTAAAGGACTAATACCCTCCCTAGTAAACACGCGAGTAGGAAAAATTCCAAATTCACTGAGGAAGGAATTCATTTTAAACAGCGTACTGGCTATAGTGGGTTGTTTAAAAGTCAACAAAATATGTTTAAAAGCCCCTCTGGTGGGAAGCCATTCCACCCTCTGCAAATCCACCAGCTGCCTTTCACAGCGAAGAAGCTGGCTAAGGGAAAGAATAACCGAATTTCTAAATCCCCACTTCCCTTTATTCGTTTGGTTATTTAAAATTTGTAAGGTAATCTGATGCCGCTGTAGATAACAGTTAAAACTTGTGTGCTTTTTATCCGAGACTTCTTGGGAGAGAGAACCTTGCTTAGCATGCACCTCTAGGTGAGGGAGTAGATCACATGACAGGTTTTTTATACTTTTAGTGAAACCCAAGTTAGCGTCCATCTTTGGGTCAGCAAACTTAGCAATTGTCTCTTTTAATGAGTCCACTTTATTGTTGACCTCAGTTAAAAGCTCAAAAGTAGTCAGCACTGTCTGTGCCATCAGCATGCATTCCCTAGATATAAAATCAAAAAAGTTTTTATTTTATAATTCCTCATACTCTTGTTGCAACAAACCCTCAGTGGCAACACCGACAGCTGATGTTTGAAAGAGGGAAGACTCCCCTGATAAAGAAGCAGAAATGTCCGGAAGCTGTGAGCTCTCTACCTCAGCTTGTAAGTCCCATTCCAGTGGATCGTATCTGTTAGAAAGGCTAATAAGTGAGGATGATAATTTATTACTTATGACCGTTGACTGAATATCATTTAAAAAGTCATCCATTTTAAGTTGTTTGGTAGGGTTACATACGGACTGTGTAGCTGAAAGAGGACACTCCCTCTTCTTCCGTTTCCCGTTGCTCATGGTGGGCCCCTTCATGCAAATGCCTGGTAGATTGTATTCGGGGGGGGGGGAGGGAGCTGGTTTTTCTGTCCACCGTTTCTACACAAGAGCTGCATTCCACTTTAGTATCAGAAAGAATGCTTCTCTCTAGAAAACTGTAACTTCCACTTACATTGGGCTTCTCTATGGTTTCCACGCAAGGGAGTTCGTGGTGGGGTGGAGGGTGCAACGGTTCGACCGGTTCGACTTTCCTTTCCTTCGCTGCCAGCCCGGCCGATCATCAATTTTATATGCAATACCTAGGTCTGACCGCAAGTGACACAGTTCTAAGTTATCCAAACCAAGAATTTCAAGCCTAGTAGCATATAGATTATTTCTTTTATTCCTTTAAAAAATATTATTATATAAAATACAAAGAGAAGAAAAAATAGGAAATTAAGGGAAGGAAAGAGAGTGAGGAAAAGGAGATGTGAGATATAAGGGGAAAGAGAAAAAAGAAAGAAGAGGAGCATTGACTTCCAATTCTTCTTAACACACTCCAACCTCATTTTTTTGCTTTTACATATTAATATATAGTTAGCCATTCCTATAACATCAAATCAACAAAACCAATTTTTTTTTCTTCACAAGCACAAATTCCAGAAATTATATCCAAATGAAAATAAATTTTCCTCTTTGAATAAATTTATCAATTTAACCATTGATGCTTTGTCTTCCTTGCTATGGAAATAATGTGTATTTCTGTTTATACCTAATAATCTTTGTGAACTGTCACCATTTTTATTTACAAAATTTATTGTGTTCTTCCAAACTCTTTGACCTTACTGGAAAAAAAGGGGGAGAGCTTTAAAGTACTAATTTTTTTTTTTAATTTCTCTCTTTAAATCAAAATTTTCTAATATGTCTTTTTCTTTGACTTCTTAACATACAAGTTTTGAATTCCAATATTATGTTTAGATTCCCTCCCTCTAAACTGCCCTTATAGAATAATATTTTTTCTTTTATAAACATCCTTTTTAACATACAGTTTTTCTTTAAACTGGTACATCATTTTCTATACATTTCTCTTGATACAGGTACTCTCAAATACATTTACAATATCTTTTGCCTACTTTAAAAATTACTTAAGTATTATGTATGTATGTATGGATGTATAGATGTATGTATGGATGGATGGATGTATGGTATTCAGCTTTGTTTGGGTATTTTCCCACGTCATTATAGTTGTGCTTTTAAAGTTGTAGCAACGTTTCGGCAGAATCTCATCATCAGGCTTCTGTATTGCCATCATCAGGCTTCTGTATTGTGTTCGTCTGTGAGTCAGACTTTCACAGCCGTTTCTGTTTTAAATTTGGGGCTAGCCTACTGCTGTGCCAGAATGGTTTTTTCTTCATCCTGATTGGTTGGGAGTCTTGGTCTGTGTTTATTGGTCTTGGAGTTTGCTGTGTTCTGCTTGATTGGTGTTTCTAATATCTTCTGTCTGTTTTGTGGCTTTTTTATCTTGATTGGCTGGCAACATTGTGTTCCTGTATTGGAGGCTTTTAGTGCAGCTTGGCTCTGAGTAAATGGACGGCTATCATTTATTAGGAAGCTAGGTTTCATCTGGGTGCCTGGTTGGGGTGTGCTTGAGCTGGAGGTATCGGGGGGGGGTGTGTCAGTTTGTGCCCAGGTGTTTGTCTGGCTTGTGGTGTGGAGATTTTTTTGTTTGTGAGTGCATGCTTCCAAATAATTGACAGTCTGGTGGAATCATCTCTTCTATTCATGCTTTCAGGTCTTTTTTCAATCTCTATGGCTTCTCTGATAATTCTGTGGCTGGGGTTTTCTATAGTGGCTAGAGTTTTGGTGCCATTGAAGTTGATGCTATGACCTGTGGCTTTCATGTGTTGGACTAGTGAGGAAGTGTGTTCCAGCTTTTTTACTGCATTTTTGTGTTCATCCAGGTGGGTACTTATTCTTCTATTGGTCTGTCCAATGTATGTGGCCGGGCATAATGCACAGGGGACTTCATATATGCCTTGGTTTTCCAGGTCAATTTTATCTTTGGGGTTTCTTAGGATGGCTGCTATTTTTCTGTCTGTTTTGAAGGCAGTCTTGATGTGATGCCTGTGTAGTATCTTACTGATTTTGTTTGTAGTACCTCTTATGTAGACCAACCCCGAACAGATTGCAGACTCTCCCCTCCCAGCTTTGGTATGCAGATAGCTTTGCATTTCAACCCCAGAAGCAGTTTGCTGGCTTAGAACTGTATTGGAAGGTTCCAAGGGGAAGTTCTTCAACACACCCTGGCTGGGTGGGTTATAAAAGCTGATGGGATGCCAGTTTAAAGGTACACCCCAGGGAAAAATATTTCAGCTATGTCTCCCTGGGTGTGTAATATGGTCGGCCATCTTCTGGAAGTGTCTTTTATTCCATTTACTACACATGAGCTGTCGGGAATAACATTAATTGAGACTAGAGTTGTGTGCATATCTTCTCCAAACTGTTGGCAGGCGGAAACATTATGCTGTTTCACTGAATGGAGACAGTTTCATGGTTAGCATGAGCAACAGCAGAGTTTCTTTTTCAAGTTTTTCTCTTTATTTGCTGCTTTGAAAGCAACAGCAGAACTGCATTGGTTGAAAAATAATCCTAATTTTGCATCCTCCACAGATTGTCTTAGAGATGCGTTGTCTTAGAGACGGAAAGTGACCAACTGTACTCCAAATTTTTCAGGTTTGCCACAGAGGAAATTCAGACTGGCAATAGTAATTTTTAATAAATGTTCCATATATACATAATGTTACCCCTCTGAAGGCTGAAGAACAAAAGAAAACTTCTACCCACGGAATAACAAAGGAGATTATTATTTTTTGATTCCCACTTCCCATGCAATTCTTATGGGTTTGTGGTAAATCCTCAATCTCCAGGGCAGGTTTGAGAGCATCTAGGCTTGTGAGAATGGGAAGGAATTGGCAGACCCCCCTCCTTTGCAGCCTTTTGTGTATCAAAGAGTTTTTCATCGGCAGAAAGCACCCTAAGCTTTGCTGCTGAGCTAGATACCATTTTGCAAAGAGAGCCCTTTGTGTTTTTTAAGCAAATGCTTTTCATATAAAAAGAGTATTGAAGTCAGGACAGGAAGAAGTGATAGCACTGCTTTACACCACGCTGGTGATACCACACTTGGAATACTGCATCCAGTCTGGTCCCATAATACAAAAAACATGTGAGACATTGGAAAGTGTGCAGAAAAGAGCAACAAAGATGATAAAGGTCTGGAGGCGAAATCATATGAGTAACAGTTGAGGGACCTAGGTATTAACCCATCAAAGAGAAGGATTAGGAGGGACATGATTGCTATCTTCCAGCTCTTGAGGGGCTACCACGAAGAAGAGGGGATTGACTTATTCTTTAGGGCACCAGAGGACAGGCCAAGAAATAATGGGTGAAAGCTTATCAAAGAGAGATGCAACCTAAAAGTAAGGACATTTTTTTTAACAGAGAACTCAATAAGTAGAATAGCTTTCCCCCTGGGATTGCGGGTGTTCCATCACTGGAAATTGAAATTGAAGATGAACTTCCGGCGAAGCAACGAAGCGGTGTGGACGAGCGACAGCTCCGTGAAGTCCCGCTGATTTCTTCAAGCCCTGAGGCTCTTAGGAGCCAAAAGTCACCCTGGACGGGTGGTAAAGGCAGAGGGATGCTTCAGTGGTCGCAAGGAGAGTAGAGTCTCCTCGACTGACCCGAAGAAAACCCCTCCATCCGAACTAAAAGGAGAACCTCCAGCATGGCTGAATTGAAGCCAGGAAGGCAGCTGAGACAGAAGTGAAAAAGAAAGGAAAGATCTTGTAACAGCATGCTTAGTCTTGGTAAGAATCACTCCAATTTCTGCAGTGGAATTTTCCTTGGAAAGTGGGACTCAAAGGAGGAAATTAGCTGCGATTAACGATCTGGAGTGACTGTCAGATTTAGTAAAAAAAAAAAAAAAAGATATTGCAGCTAGAAGTAACTTTAAAAGTAAAGTACAGATTGGATTGGTTAACCCAAATTTCTGGACTGTATTTTTACTACTACTCAACTTGAAGAATTTTGGGAAACTATTGGAAAACAACCTTATTCAGAGACATACTGATTGTAGTTGAAGTGTTTTAATTCAGTGAATTTTGCTCTCTTTCAATAATCCAGCGTGCTTTTGAACATCTTGTTACAGCCTATTGTTTACAGAGTAATAGCAGCAGCCATCAGAGCAATAAATTCCTCCCAGCCAATAAATTGCAGCTGCTAGTAAAACAATTAACCCTTTCCTTGCAGACTCTCAATACTACCTCATTACTTTAATCAAACACTGATTAATTCATTACCTCAAAACTTACAACTTTTCTACCTCATTACCTATATCAATGATTAGATAATCAATTTCTATAAAATAATTTATTAAAGGTTTAATTGATTTATTGTTTTAATTGAATAGTGTGATTAGAGTGTTTAGTGCAAATGGTGTGATTACTGATTAGTTTAAAAGATCAAGATTCATGTAATTTAATTGATTAGTAAAATGAGTGATTTAGTGAATTTAATTAAACCGTGTGATTAATGATTAGTGTAATTAATTGATTAGCAATTAGTGTAATTAATTGATTAGGCTGATTGTTGCTTAGCAAAATTATTTGATTAGAGAGATAATTGCAATTGATTGATTGGTGTGATATTGGCTATATTGATTACCCAAAATTGTTTCATTAAGTAATTTAATCAACGTACCATCTTAACAAACCTACCATGCCAAGAAAAAAATCCAATGCCAAACCACAACCTAAAGAGAAGTAATCCCCACCAATGAACCACAAGACTCTTAAATGCTATAAAACTCTAAAGGATAATGAAAATCCCATCAAATATTCTCTGTGTAACAAATACACTCATAATGACTGCTTGGGATTATTCAAGCAAATGATTCAATACCTAGAATCATCCAGTGAGTTTCCATATCTCTGCAAATCATGCAGACCCAAACTGAATCTGTTTGAAAGAGTTAATACCATAGAAACACGAATAACATCCCTTGCCACCACAGTAGCATCCCTGGACGCTTTAAAAGAAAGATTATCCAACCTTGAAAAAAAAGACACAACACAAAAACCTGAACATCCAATAGCTACAAACCACATCTCTACCCAACAACCACAACCCAATCCACAACCCAATCCACAAAAAACATAAATCAGACAAATAATGATATCCCAATCTTCATCAGAGAAGCTGTTGAGAGTGAACAGAAACATCCAAATGCCATCTTATTTGGTCTAGAGGACATCATTGACAATGATGACATCACAACTGTCTGAAACATCATCAGTGATTATCAAGCATCAACCATCTCCCTTGATGAAATACTTGACATTTCCTGCATTGTCCGAGAGCTCAAAAACAGAGACAGCTCTGTGGCCCCATGCTTCTGCAGGGTCATTTGCAAAAATGAATCAAGCAAACGTAAATTCATTTATACTATAAATTCACTTGCCAAAAGCAACACCAACCATAAGAACCTCCGTTCTCGCCCTGACCTAACCATACAGCAACGTGCCCGCTCCCGTGTACTCCACACTGAACTCAAAAAATGACTAGATAATGGAGAGAAGGACCTGTACATTAACTACCGTGCTGACTGTATCAAAAGTAAGTCACACAACCCACAACTCAGCTTTAACCTTCAACCACAACCCTACCTCAACCAATCCACCATCACCCAAGACTAGGCACACATGCCCCTAACTACCTCAATTCCAACTACTGCTGGCCTTAAATGCAAGCTACTCAATGCAAGAAGCCTTGTGAATAAAATACCTGAATTTCTCCTCTTACTAAACATGGCTAAATTCGACATCATATTTGTCTGTGAAACATGGCTTAACGCATCTCTCCCTGACTCCATTACCACAGTAAGAGACTATCATGTTTACCGATCAGATAGTGAAATTCATAGAGGAGGTGGTGTTGCTATCTTCTATAAAAAGTCCTTACATCTAAAAAACATCCAAGTTAGCCAGGAGCTTGCTCTTCCTGAGACCATCATCTGTGAACTATCCTTAAATATCACATTTTGATTCTTACTATGTTACAGAGCCCCTGATTATGACATCGAACATGTAAACAAGCTAAATTCACTACTAACATGGGCAACATCCTGCCCACACACTTTTATCTTTCTTGGTGACTTCAATCTACCTCATATTAACTGGACCCTAAACGAATGTACAACTGAACCCATACACGCAACCTTCTACAATGCTGTTACAAATCTGGGACTGGAACAACTACCCTGTTTCTCCAACAATACGGCCTCCCCCAATAGGAAGTCCCAGAATGTTTTACAGGCATGAAATGAAATTAAGCCCCTCCCCCCAAATTAAGGCCTATATTAAAACATGCGAAATAGCGGGGGGAATGGTGGGGGGGGGCTTGCTGTTAGGAAGTACTTTTGTTGCACACCCGGATATGGTGCTGCCTGCATTGACCCCGATACGAAGTGCCCCACCAACGCCGAGGTCAACATCCAAGCTGTCGCTGCCCGCCCACCTGAAGATGCAGGGGGGGAATTAAGTCACCCCCGAAAAGACGGCCTAGCCATTTTTTGGGGGGCTCAAAAAAAAAAAAAAGACCCGGCCTTATTATATGAGAAACATGGTAGTAACCAACAATACTAGACTTAACAACTGCCTCGATCTCATCTTCTGCAATAGTTTGAATTTAATTTACAGAATACAAACTAAAGAACCATTTTCCAACAGTGACCACAATATGATTGACTTTTGTCTCAACATACGCCCACACAAAAATCATCACAATGACGTAATCCCCAATTATAACTTCAAAAAAGGCAACTATGATTTTATAGACAACAATCTCTCATCCCTTGATTGGCAATCTCTATTCACTGGATGCAATACTGTTGAAGACCATTACAACATATTTTTACTTGAAGTCAAAAGAGTCATCAAACTATATGTACCAACAACAACTCCCCCCCAAAAAAAAAAACAGATTACCCATAACAATAAGGAAACTTCAATCCAAAAAGAGATCACTCTGGCGGAAAAATAAATCTGGTCATGTTGCCAAGTTCAAAAGCCGATACAAAAGTTTATCCCACCAGATAAAGACTGAATGCACCAATTATCACATCAAACAAGAGGAAAACCTTCTACGCACCAATTCCACCTTCTTTTTACAATTTTGTAAACAACAAATTAAAAGACTCAAGGTCCATCCCACCCCTGATAGGACCTAATGGTAAAGACTGCAACGATGACACCATTAAAGCCAATATCTTTAACACATTCTTTGGCTCAGTATTTGTAAACAGCAATGGATCATGCCCAGTATTTCCTAGCCAAACCACAGAAAACTACAGTGATCTAATACATATTGATTTTACAGAAGACAATGTTGAAAAAGCACTATGCAATCTAAAACCATCTCTATCTATTGGACTGGACGGAATACGTGCCTGCTTCTTAAAAAAGCTATCCACTGCCATAGCAGAACCTCTAAGCATAATCTTTGAAAAATCTTTCAGGACCAGCTTCTTGCCTAACCTGTGGTCACAAGCCATGGTCATCCCCATCTTCAAAAAGGGAGACCCCAGCCTAGTTGAAAATTACAGACCAATCTCCTTATGCTGCATCACCTGTAAAGTCATGGAATCAATGATTAACCAATCCATTATCCTCCACTTAGAGACAAACAACCTACTCTCTAATAAACAATTTGGTTTCAGAAAAAAACTATCCTGTAATCTGCAACTCTTACACTGCAAAAACATATGGACTACACAACTCGATCAGGGCAAAACAATAGAGGCAATCTACATAGACTTCTGTAAAGCCTTTGATTCAGTGGTACATGACAAACTACTCCTAAAACTAAAATCTTATGGTATCTCTGGACAACTGCATAACTGGATAGAAGCATTCCTGTCAAACAGACAACAAATGGTCAAAATTAGGAGAGTCCTATCAAATTCAATACCTGTCAACAGTGGTGTCCCCCAAGGAAGTGTTCTAGGACCAACTCTCTTCATACTCTACATAAATGACCTCTGTGATCATATTAAGAGCAACTGTGTTCTCTTTGCTGATGATGTAAAGCTGTTCAATACCACAGACAATACTGCTACCCTTCAAAAAGATCTTGACTATGTATCAGAATGGTCAAACAAATGGCAACTTCAAATCTCAACAAATAAGTGTTCTGTTTTACATATTGGCAAAAAAAATCAGAAAATAAAATACAAGCAGAATAGTTAAGACCTTGTTGATGATCCAAGCTCTGTAAAGAACCTTGGAATACTCATCTCTAATGATCTAAGTGCTAGAGCCCACTGTAACTACATAGCCAAAAAGGCATTAAGAGTTGTTAACCTACGTAGCTTTTTCTCTGGTAATATCACACTACTAACTAGAGCATATAAAACATTTGCTAGACCAATACTTGAAGACAGCTCATCAGTCTGGAACCCACATTACGTGTATGGTATTAGCACAGTTGATAAAGTCCAGAAATAGAATACCTTATGCCATCAGACTTGAAATTCTAGATCTAGAAAACCTTGAATTACGCTGTCTTCGGTCTTATATGGTATATAAAATCATACATTGCAATGACTTACCTGTCAATGAATACTTCAGCTTCAACCATAACAACACAAGAGCACACAATAGATACAAACTCAAAGTAAACCGCACCAAACTTGATTGCAGGAAATACGACTTCAGCAATAGAGTGGTCAATGTCTGGAATACTCTACCCGACTCTGTAGTTTCTTCCCCAAACCCCAAAAACTTTAACCTTAGACTGTCTACTATTGACCTCACCCCTTTCCTAAGAGGTCTGTAGGGGGTGTGCATAAGCGCACCAATGTGCCTACCGTCCCTGTCCTATTGTTTCTTTTATTTTTCTTATATGTACCCATTTCATGTATTCATAACTATGTATATACTTATACCTATTGTAAGCAATTGATAAAATAAATAAATAAAGATAAATAAATAAATAAATAAATAAATAAAATTTTCAAAAATAGACTGATCTGCCATTTGACTGGTATGGTATAAGACTCCTGCCTTGGGCAGTGGGTTAGTTAAACTAGAAGGCTTCTGAGGAACCTTCGAACTCTGATTCTTGTATCTTCTATCGTCACATTAAAAGTTCACCTGGTTCTGTCCATCCGGTTTTTAATCTACTTTCTCCCTCCCCGCACTGACTTGGTGAATGATTTCATATCTAAAGATGAAGTCTAACTGTGGTCTATCTTTGTATCCATTGGGTTAATAAAGTAATTACTTCTGTGAGCAAATCTTCTTGGTTTTTAGAGAAAAATCAGTGAACAGGATTTTTCTCTCTCTTGAATTAGCAACATCTTTGATGAATGTCTTTAAGCACTGACTGCAAATTTGCTGCAGGGAACATAGTTGTCAGTCTTCCTCATAGCGTTTTCTTTTTATTGGTTACTGGGAGCTCACTTAAGCAAAAAGGGAAATTGTGCTCCCATCACAATGCAGAATCAAATTGCATTTATTTCACAGCTCTGTCAAAGACTTTAGAGACAGAATGGTAAATCTAAGCAGCAGTGGGATTTATTGGTGTCTTATTTGAAGAGTGTAGCTTGTAATGTACTAACATGAAAAGGGCTCTTGCAAAAGAAAAAGAACTAAGAAAGGAAAATCCTTACCTATTGTGAATTCGGCAAAAAAAACAAAACACCACCTAGACTTTATTTTGAATATATCCTTTGATTAGAATTCATTGTTGTCACATAAAATAAATTGCCTGCTTTTCTTCTAATATGACCTGAAATTGCTTCTAACTGAATATGATATGAACTCTAAATGTTCACAGCCTTTACCATGACACATCCAATCACTTCAGAATGCTCTGGCAGAGCTGCCAAGATTTTCAGCTGTTGTCATTCTTATTCAAGCTTAGAAGCACGAAAAACCCAAGTTTAGGCAGACAGTATTATATACAGTATCTCTCACATCAAGGAATCAACAGAAATGATGTTTTAGCATATCCTAGATCTTTATTCAATTGTAGTTCCTTGGTAAGAATTAATGGTATCCTTTATGCAACTTTTTGTATTTTACTGCAAAACATGTTTTTGTTAAAGAGTCATGAGCAACAGCTTCAAGGCCTTATGCATTTCCTTTCCACTAATCCTTGAATGTGGCCTTCCGAGCTCTTCCACAGCACACTAGTTTTTAGGTTAAAGATTGAGACAATGTACCTGTAAATGTCAAATCTATAAAGTCTATGTCATTACCTTGGTCCAGGACACCTATCCGAGATCCCACTCATTTTCAGAGCACAGCTTCAATCCATTTAAATTTTCCTGTTTTTTCTGCCTAATGGAATTTTCCATAAAGCCATGCTTAGTAGATTATTTCCTTTATATCCATCATTCATGAAGCTAAAGGAGTGATAGGGATGCCCATCATTAAGTAATTGGATTCATTTGGCAAAAGACAAGAACAGTGCCAAATGAAGATCTACTTTTAATTAGCAGTTTAAACGTTGGGATAGAGAATGTGCACTACACATATATGAAAATGCTAAAAATGCTAAATCCTTGCTCTCCTATGCAGAAATAACCGAGGACAGGAATGAAAAGTGTTTTTGAAAAGGAGAAAAGATCCACATGTGGAACAAAATAATGGCTGGAAGGGAAAGATAGGTGGAATCAATAGGAGAGGAAATAGTTGCATTGTAACTCTTCTTGCTTTGCTACACCCATGATCCACGCCAAATGTTATTTATTTGTTTGTTTGTTCATTCATTTATTCACTTACTTACTTACTTACTTAGTTACAACATAATCAGCAATCAGTTCCATATAATAAAGTGGGTAGAAGCATACTTTTATATATAGCCATTTTTGTTTATTTGACAAAGATTTATTAGAATATAGAGTTGGAAGGCACCTTGGAGGTCTTCTAGTCCAACCCCCTGCTTAGGCAGGAAACCCTACACCACTTCAGACAAATGACTGTCCAATCTCTTCTTTAAAACTTCCAGTGTTTTAGCATTCACAACCCTGAATGCAAATCACTCCAGTGATTAATTGTTCTAACTGTCAGGAAATTTCTCCTTAGTTCTAAGTTGCTTCTCTCCTTGATTAGTTTCCACCCATTGCTTCGTGTCCTGCCCTCAGGTGCTTTGGAGAATAGCTTGACTCATTCTTCTTTGTGGCATCCCCTGAGATATTGGAACACTGTTATCATGTCACCCCTAGTTCTTCTTTTCACCAGACGAGACATACCCAGTTCCAGCAAACATTCTTTATATGTTTTAGCCTCCAGTTCCCTAATAATCTTTTATTGCTCTTATCTGCACTCTTTCTAGAGTCTCAAAAATCTTTTTTACATTGTGGCAACCAAAACCGGATGCAGTATTCCAAGTGTGGCCTTAGCAAGGCATTATAAAGTGGTATTAACACTTCACGTGATCTTGATTCTATCCCTCTGTTTATGCAGCCTAGAACTGTGTTGGCTTTTTTGACAGCTGCTGCACACTGCTGGCTCATATTTAAATGATTGTCCACTAGGACTCCAAGATCCCTCTCACGGTTACTACTATTGAGCAAGGTACCACATATACTGTACCTGTGCATTTTTTTTTTCTTGCCTAAATGTAGAACCTTACTTTTTTCACCATTGAATTTCATTTTGTTAGATAGCACCAACTGTTCAAGTCTGTCAAGATCCTTCTGTATCTTAAGCCTATCTTCTGGAACATTGGCTATTCCTACCAGCTTGGTGTCGTCTGCAAATTTGATGAGTTCCCCATTTATCCTCTTGTCCAAGTCATTGATGAAGATGTTGAAGAGTACTGGGCCTAAAACAGAGCCTTGGGTACTTCCCTCCGTGTTGATGCAGTGTAGTTGGTCAGGCAGTTACGAATCCATCTGGTGGTGATGCTGTAACCCACATTTTTCTATTTTATCAAATAGCAGGTTATGTTCTACTTTATCAATTGCCTTACTGAAGTCCAAGTAAATTATATCAACAGCATTCCACCAATTCTGTCACTTTGTCAAAGAATGCAATAAGATTAGTCTGGCATGATCTGTTTTTGACAAACCCATGTTGGCTTTTGGGTATTACTTTGTTTGCTTCTAGGTATTTGCTGATTAGTTGCTTGATTATCTTTTGCATAATTTTCCATGATATTGAGGTCAGGCTGATAGATCTGTAGTTTCCTGGGTCTATTTTTCCCTCTTTTTTGAAGATGGTCCGCCAGTTCCTTCAAAACCTGGGGTGTAATCCACCTGGTCCTGGTAATTTGAATTCATCTAGGGTAGACAGGTGTTCACTTACTATTTTCTTCCCTATTTTAACTTGTGTTCCTAATCTCTTTTTTTTTTTTTGGTGCTGTTTTTGATAGGTTGGACTGTTTTTTCCCTTTGTGTAAAAACAGATGCAAAAAATGAGTTAAGTAGTTCTGCTTTCTCCCTGTTGGTTGTCACCTTCTTGCCAATTTCTCCCAGCAATGGACAAATTGTTTCCTTTCCTTTTTTCTTGTTTTTTACATGTTGGAAGAAGTATTTTTTGTTAGGGTTACTTTTGATGCAAGCCTTTGTTCATTGTGAGCCTTAACTTTCCTCACTTCGTCTTTGCAGGCTCAGGCTATTTGCTGATATTCTACCTTAGTTGTGTGCCCCTTTCCATTTTTTATACTTGTCCTTTTTGTCTTTCAATTTGTCAGAGTTCTTTATACAGCCATACTGGTTTCTTTTGAGAACTGTTATTTTTCTTCTTCATTGATATTGTGCTAGACTGGGCTTTTATAATCTCACTTTTAAAAATTTCCCAAGCTTCTTGAGTTGATTTCCCCTTAAGGGTTCTCATCCATGGAATCCTTCCCAAGCTCTCTCTAAATTTATTGAAATTAGCTCTCTTAAAGTCCAAGTCTCTAGTTTGACTTTGTTCTATTGCTTGTGCTTGCATCATGTTGAATTCCAATATTGCATGATCACTCCCCCTTAAAGTCCCTGTACTTCAACACCTTCTATTATTTCATCTCTGTTAGTGAGAATTAAGGACAATATGGCTGATCCCCTTGTTCCCTTCTCGACTTTTTGGAAAGCAAAGATGTCTGCTAGGTTGTCAGGAACCTGTTCGAACTTCCACTCTGTGTAGAGTTTGTCTCCCAGTTGATGTCAGGGTAGTTAAAATACCCCATTACTATTGTGATGTGCTTCCTACGTACCTTGGTTAACTTACAAGCAAAAAGTTCCTCTATTTCCTCTGTTTGGTTGGATGGCCTATAGCAGAGGTCTTCAAACTTGACAACTTTAAGACTTGTGGACTTCAATTCCCAGAATTAAAGTTGCCAAGTTTGGGGACCCCTGGCCTATAGTATACACCTATGGCAATGTCATTCCCCCCCTTTAATATTGACCCCTTTAATATTCTTTGCAACTGTTCATACCCAATACTCTTCTATCATAATTTCTGCATGTTAACAATAATCCATCTTTTTTATCATCTTCAGTAAACATTTTACAAAGAAACACTAATTCATCCTCTTGTCCCAATTTTTCACTGTTTGTAGTTTGTAATTATTCATTTTATGAAACACAATTACTTTAATCTTTGATACTTTAATATTCAGATTCATGTCCGTCATTGTATGTATGCATGTTCCTCATTGGCCCTTATTGCATCTTTTTATCATGTGCTGCAATTTGCTTGTATCTTAAGCCAATAACACAGCATTATTTACTTACAATAAATTGCATGGATTCATTTCACTCATCAGCATGCCTCTGATATCACTAAAACAATTCCATATATGTTTGTCTCTGAATGCATTAAATTGGATATCACATACCCTTGTCTTTATGTTCATTGTGGATCAATTCAATAATAAACTATCTATTTTTACAAAACTCATTTCCAACATTCAAAATTCTTAACTGCAGTCAGCATTCAAGCTTAAATTCTTCATTTGTGTAAAGCATTCATAACTGAAGCCTATTCATTTCATGCTTTCTTTAAATCTGGTCAGTGAATCAGATTGCCAAATTTCTATTGTTTTCACTTCACTTACACTTCCAAGTAGACTTTGCCAGGCAAGAAAAGCAAATAATCCTCTCATAGTTTTACATTCATTCAAAGTAAACAGTGCCATACTTTCCACAAGCAAACATGCATTTATTTGCTTGGGCTTAATGTAACCAGTATTTTGATAACTAAAGAAATTAATTGTCCATGCAACTGTAGACTCCATGTTGCTGTCAAGCATATAGCAAATTGAACTTTTGCAACTGGGACAAGCCAATAAGCAAAATCCAAGGAGAAAAAAATATATTCCCTCCTGTTCTGAAATTATGAAACTCCTTTAATACAGTAATAGTGGTAATGGTAGTGGTAATAATAGTAATACAATTTAAAGGAGATATTTCAATTGTAATAACCTGAGTGAACTTCAGTGCTTCAATTTAATTCTGTTTAAAAAAAATAGCAGATATGAAATATGTGTACTTTATGGGCCTTATTGTTCCTTAAAAAAAAAACATATGACTACTTCCTAAGGAAGAAGCTTAAATTATCACTGTTCTGTGAAAGAGAGGTTAACATCAGAAAAAGCAAGTGGTTGCCACTTAGCACAAAACCTTTGCTTCCCCCCCCCAAAAAAAAAGTGTCAGAGAGAGAAAGAGAGAGAGAAAGGGAGACAGAGAGAGATGAGAAGAGAGAAATGAGAGAGGAGAGAGGAGAAAGAGAGAGATGAGATGAAAAATGAGAGAGAGGCCAAGTGATGTCAACTTGGCCACACCCACCCACCCAGTCACATGACTACCAAGCCACACCCACAGCCGGTAGGGAAAAAATTGAATTTAACCCCTGATGCTGCTCCTCCTCCCAAGGGTCACCTAGAGAGTAGCATTTAAGGAGATGCCGTGGGGAGGGGTTTTTGTCAGGAACAAGTGTTGCATTTCATGGCAACATGCTCCATGGCTCCGAGAAGAACTTTGCTCCAGAATCCTTGCTTGTGTGGAATAAGGTTTGATCTTTTGTTTTGACATTCGTTGGGAACTTTACCAAATGTGAGGTCCTGGACTTCCAGTTTGAGCTTGTTCGGCAACAGACTGAAGCCTCGTTTCTGCGAGGCTTCGGTCCGTGCTCACCGCTGGAGCACCCCAAGATGACTGGTTTCAGGGCTAAGCCACCCTGTAGAGGTGTTGAAGAGGGGGGAGACTGCCTGCAGGGTTGAGGAGAGCTACATCTCTCCTCCTCATCTGGCCATTACTCCCTTCCCCGAAGGCGGTTGTAGCGGTGGTCAGAAATGGCCACCACAAAGAAGAACTCGACCGGAAAAGAATGTGCAGGAGGAAGATAAGAAGAGAAAGTTTTGATTGACCAGGTCAAACAGCAAAAGCAACAAATAAGGTACCCTGGAATTGAAACTATTAAAAAAAAATAACATTGTTCCCTAAGAAGATTTTTAAGCTGCGAAGGAGAGAGAAAAGGGAAAAGATCTGTTTGTTTTTTCTCCTTTTCCTATACAGACAACTAAGAAACTTAAGCAAGAAATTGGAAAAAAATCCACTTTGACATTAATAGGCATTTAATGCTGAAAATAAAAAGTCAAAGGGATAATAAAGCTTTCTGGATAATCAAAAGCTTTTGAAAACAGGAAAGGAGAGAAAAAGAATAAAAGGGCGGGATCTGGAAGGGAGGAGACTGCCTGGAATTAAAAAGAATTTACAGCAAAATCTTAACAAGACTTCCAAAAGATACATTTTAACTGAACATTGCAACAAAAACCCCAGGAAGAGAAAGTGGAAAAAGAAATAAGAAGAAACAGCTTGGGACTTGTTGGATTACTTGATGATCTCTGGATTTTTGGTTATTGTATTAAAATGTTTAACTGTTTAAAATGGCTCCACTTTTAGAAGAACTGAAAATGGAACTTAAAAAGTACAAAGAAGATTCACAAGAAGGGGGAGGTTCTTTTGGCTTCGTATTTTATTCACAAGAAGGGGGAGGTTCTTTTGGCTTCGTATAGAAATGGAGATTTGGAACTATGAGAAACAACAAGAAACGCCTGCAGAACAAGAAGATTGTGACAAAGAAGAAGCCATCTCTAATGAACAAGTAATCTTAGGTGGGGGGAAAAAGGAAAGGGGGGGAAAGAGAATGGAAAGTTTAAGATTGGGAAAAACACCCCCCAAAAAAAAATATAGAGTGAAAAATAAGTATAAAATCAGAAAGCAACAGAAGAGGGAAATGCAGAAGAGAGAATTAGAACTAGAGAGACAAGGGGTAAAAAGGGGAGGGAGAAGATGAGAGGGAAGAAAGAAAGGAAAAGAAGTTATAAAGGACAGAAACAAAATATAGAGAAACAGGGCCTATTTAGAGATAATGGGTGAAAATTTAATGGAAAAAGGGATTCTGCAAAGGTACCTTCTGCAAAGGTACATAGTATTGTTATATCAGAAACAGAAATAATTTTAGAAAATATGAAACAATGTATGATTAAAATGTTTGATAAAATATTGTAATTGTAATTCAGTGGAATGCTTGTCAATAAACAAATGTAACAAAATGAATATTTAATGATTTACAAAACATATGTGAAGAGAAATAAGGGAAAAATTAATTATGGAGATTATATGTGTTTTTAAGGAAGTATATTTAATTGAAAAGAAGTGTTAAAGATGTTAAGATTTTAATGATTATTAACGATAGAACTGAATTGGAATGGAATGAGGGTTTATAATTACATATATTTATAATCTTTCTTTTTTAAAGAATATAGTGTGTATTATAAGAATGTACCAAGCAGAATTCGATTGGAAGTTATGTATTATGTATTATATTGAAGGTCATAACCTTAAGGTATATATTGAAATTTAAATAAGAGTTGAATGGATGTAATTAAAAGATATAAAGGTGTCATACCCCAATTAGTAACTACAGGAGAAAATTTGTTTAATGAGAAAAGATAATATGAAATTGAAACAGAACAGACAAAAGTATAAATATAATGATTTGAATTGAGATGAGATAATCAAAATAAAATTGAGAAAATTAAAAGAGGGGAAAAACTATATAGAAAATGTAGAATAGTATAAGATATGGAATAGAACACAAAAAGGAGCATGAAATTGAGTTTTGTGTCTGTATAAAGAAGTTGAACCCGGGACCATGCTATTTTCAAAAAATATGTTTTACTTGTATTTTGTATGTGTGAAAACCCAAATAAAACTTTATTTTTTAAAAAAATGTGAGGTCCTGTCTTGCCCCCGGAGCAGTGCTGCTTCTGTGGATTTTCACCAGTGGTGGGACTCAAATTTTTTTACAACTGGTTCTGTGGGTGTGGTTTGGTAGGCATGGTGTAGCTTGGTGGGTATGGCTTGGTGTGCATAGCAGGGGAAGGATACTATAAAATCTCCATTCCCACCCCGCTCCTGGGGGAAGGTTATTGCAAAATCCTCATTCCCTCCCCACCCCACTAACCTGTTTTCCAGCTCCGTTCTCCTGTGTAAGGCAACAAAAGAAGTCCCATCCGATCAGCTGGGACTCGAGAGGCAGAGAATAGATGGGGGTGGGGCCAGCCAGAGGTGGTATTTGCCGGTTCTCCGAACTACTCAAAATTTCCGCCACTGGTTCTCCAGAACTGGTCAGAACCTGCTGAATACCACCTTTGACTTTTACTGAAGGGAAGTTGCACGAAGCATGTGCAGGCGCATGTGTTTGAGCCTTGTTCCTGGGCTGTAGGGTTAACCTGTGGGCAGAGACTTTGGAGAACAGACCGGGACTTGCTGCATTGTGGGGATGGTGGGGCACAGTGGTTGAATAAATGTTGTCAAGCTTCCGCCTTACACATTTTGCTTGCGTGCGAACCCTGAGTCATAACAGTTGGCATGTCTGCACATACATGTACAAAATCTATGAATGAAGGCATCAGTAATCAACTATTAACAAAATAGAAAACAAGGGGTGAAATCCTATTGGAGGAATTTTGGGAATCACTATTGAAGACAGGAAAACTGCACAGTTCAAGATTTTACATCAAAAATTATTGTGAGAAATGCAGAGAAGCACAAAGAATAACTAAAATGCAATATGTTAATTGGTGAACATGTTATGGCAGAAGAAAGCAAAGTATAGTATTGCTTTTGGGTATCTTGGACTTCAGAATTTATCAGTAGAAGCAATGATAACAATATACATCATTATTAAGTGTGATACTTTGTGCTGGATGGAAAGTTTCTTGTCCAAAGGAGGTTTTCCCTCATCATTCCTCTGCATTATCAAAAACAAAGTAGAGGAAAAAATACAATCTGGTTTTTGGAATTCTTTCCAACCCCTTTATCAAAAATGGTCATGTGTTTTCTGTGTAATGAAGTAATCCAAATGTGTGCATATGTATACCAGTATGTCTTGAAAAATTAATAAGTCCTCAATTCAACATTGCTGCATTCTGTATATTTTGGGTAGTATCTCACATATTTGACAAGAGTAATAGCCGAGGAAATGTTTAGGCTAATTAGCAATGTCATTATTCAAAGTCAGGTTGACTAGGAAAATGTGTTGTACTGAATAGTGATGAAGTGCAGCAGGGTTCTACCCTAGTCATCCTATAGATTCAGCAGTAGCTGCATACTATAGGTTGCAAGGTATTATTTATAGTGAAGCACTGGCAGTGAAAGCTTTGCCCATACTTTTCATTTCTACAGTTCAAAGGTAGCAATGTAATTTCTACCTTTGAACTGTATAAATGGTGGTTCACATGATTTGGATGCTGGGTTGGAGGTTAGCAAGTGCTGCTGTGGGGCATGGTGAGCTCCCAGTTCCCGCCGGGGAGATGAAAGGAGCCCTCAACTGAGCATCTCCCAGGCAGTAGTGATGTCTCCAGCTAATCCTTTAAACCTAGAAGCACTTTGATGCTTTTCCTGGGTTTACCCACAACCATTTAAGAATTATACATATCCCGGTCCTTCTTCTCGCCCGCCCTTTCCTCCCACCACGCCATGACTGCAGTGTGTTGCCATAAATTCTGTTAAAATTTAAATCCAAAGATTTTTACTGTTTTGTATGAAAAATTGGAAGTGACCATGAACATCTTGTATTATATTGTAACACTTGGTATTTTCCAAGAAGAAATGTTTTGAATTGACTCTTTGAAATAAAATATATTTTATTGAACCATTGGTACTGCATTTAAATAGTCCTTTCATCAGTTTGATGAAAGGTACTATATTGCTTTTTCATTATGGCATATGAGTGTGACCGCATTATCCAGTGTTCTATTTTTAGATATGTGGTTAATTCATGAAAAGCTATGAAGTCCATAGCTTTTAAAAGCTATGTTGCAACCCATATGTTTAACTTGAAGAGTGAAAAATTATGTTTGATATGTGTGTGTGTGGGGGTGTCACAAGAATGGTATGACCTGCCCCCCAACCCCCCCCAAAAAGAAGGTTTCCAGTTATATAAAGTTTGGCCAACCTTGCCCTGCCTGATTCTTATTCTGATATCTGGTGACCCCACATTAGTGTAGCTTAGAACTATGTTTTTAGGATTTTGAGGTATGGAAATAATCTGCAGTCTATGTTTTGAGAACATTAATATCCTTTTGTGAAGGATAACCTCCCCTGCAACTCCCTCATTCACTTCCATAATGGTGAAAAAAAGCAAATTTCATTTTCTTAATTAATTATGGTATCAGGGAGGTGAAACTGTCAACATTTAGAGCACAATTCCACCAAGCTATTAACACAAACACAGTAACTTGTTTAAAAATTCACATGAAGGAAAGACAGACAAAGTGTACGAATATGCTTTGATAGATTAATTATGAATCTGTTGACTTCCAGTTAGGTTGAGAGTACAACTCTTAGACTTTCCACATGATATTATGGCATGCTTATAATAGGTATGAACTCTGGGAGTTTCAATCCATGTTATCCAGATTGTGTAAGTCTACAGATTCTTTAAACAGGACCTTCAGTTGCTTCATCTATTGCAATCAAAAAGGGAAATAATTTCTGTGTTATCTGGGTGTTATAAAACTGCCTCTGAAGAGGAATGTGTCCTTTTTAAAACATTTGTATACTATAAGGAAACTTGTATGCCTTGGTGATTGCCTTATTTTAAATGAGGGAATGTCAAAGATAATTCAGCGTTGCAATTTGCGTTGCTCAAAATATAGAGCATCACTTTCCAAAGAAAATTATATGAAAAATAATGTCAATTATTTAAAATAACCTTCTAGAGTTTCATTTAGAACAAAATCTGAAAAGTAGATGATAGCTGTGTATGCAGAATGTTGTTCCAAAAAGTGGGAGAAAGCAGAAATGAATCAAACAGACAATGTTCAAATAGCATTTGAAAATCAGAAGAGCCTGTCCAGCTTTAGTTTTGCTTTCTCCAGAGCTTCAAATGTACTCCAAACAGAGCAATATTTATAAGGGAAGAGGGTTGTTAAGCTCCTTATTATTCCATTACTTTTTCATGCATTCGAGCACCCATAGCACATTTACAGCGACGCACAGAAGTATAAGACCTATAACTTAGGGCCCCTGAACACTTCTCAGTGATGTAGTCAAATGCAGATCCATTTATAGCTGTACCATGGAGATCTTCAGTGCTGCATTATGCTTAGAGTTATGTGTAGCTACATTATGTTTGCCAAGACTATGCTTTCAGCTTTGATGGAAGCTGAAGGGAAGATCGTGTCCATAAAGGCACTACTAAAATTGATATCACTTAATTGTGTCCAGCTTCAAGCAGTATGAAATAATTTATAACACTAATAAAGGTAGTAATACATTTATTCTCTATTATCTCTTTATTGTAAATAAATTCAGGGTTTTAAAAAATGTTAATAGAACAAAGCCATTTACTTTATGGCAGCATGGTAAAATAAAGCTATTCCAATTTCCTGTTAACAACGTTATACAAGCATTTTATTTTTCACTGAAAATCTTTTCAAGTTTGTTTGCTTTTGCTATGATATCAAGAAGAGAGCCATAGCTTTCACTCTTGCCAGCTTGAAAATCAGTTTGCTACACTTCAGAAATCATTCCAGTGGGAAGTACTATGTTGTCATAGACAGGCTGCAGTAGAGCTAACATGCATAAAGGTTATGTCATCAAATATTAGCATTTTAAAGCAGCAATTAGAGAAATTCATTTAAAAGAGGTGTGATACATTCTTTCACTAAGTGGGTGTGTTGAATTCCTTAAATGTGCCTAAAAGAGCCCTGTGCCTGTGATCTTCAAATGAGTTGGGACTCTAGTTTTCAACAGTATTTAATATCCTGCCTTTTCTTCAGGAGTGCAAGTTAAGATACAATACATAGTATTACCTTCTTCTAATTCCTCCTACAATTCCCTTAAGGTAAGTTGTGAAGGATTCAAAATTACCCAGTGAGATGGTGTGCCTGATCATTTACTGGAACCTGTATCTCTCCACTCCTAATCCAACACTTTAACCAGTATCTCACTTTGTCTCTCATATTCCATAAATGTAATCCTAACATATCAAGAGGGCACAAGGGCGGTGAAGTCTAAGACGAAAGGATAACATATCTGATGTAATTAGATACAAATAAAGTGAACTATTGAGACATCCTATCCAGCAATGTGTTCCTTTTTTCCGTTGCATATTTGTATCCAACTAGTAATGTGTATTATTTTTATTTTTAGTTCCTGCTATGATAACCTCCTATCCAAATACCACCTTGGCAACACAGGGTCAAAAGAAAGAGATGAGCTGCACAGCTCATGGGGAAAAACCCATCATAGTCCGCTGGGAGAAAGAAGATAGGATAATTAATCCTGAAATGTCCCGCTATTTTGTTTCTACAAAAGAAGTGGGCGATGAAGTCATCTCTACTTTACAGGTGATAAAACCAAGTTGATATTTGCATTTACAATATGGGCAGTAATTTTGTCCAAAAATAAAAACAGGCTAGAACCTATGGAAATATTTGATTTTCTGCTGTGTTGTTCAGCCACAGAGCTTCACTATGAATTGTATAAAACAGGTTATGTTCATTGATATCTTTTGATAATATCCCCACACTACTCTTCAGTTTGGATTAGTTCCTAATTTTTCAGCAGATTTTCTAGATCTGATACTGTCCACATAGATTGGACTACAACTATCCCCAGTCAAGATGGAATCAAAGACTTTATTTGCCTAGAAAATTCAGAATCATGCCATCTGTTTTTTCAGGCATGTCTTACATATGTTCTTCATAAGGACACATGATTTTTTCCAGATTACCAGAGTAAGTGAAGAAGATTCTCTTCCACAGAGACCATCTACTCCTATTTTTCTTCTCTTACATTTCCAACAAGCAGAAATTCCAATTCTGATTTCATCTCTCCTTAGATGAGAATTCACTATATATGTGTTAATATTTTTGGCTCAAAATGACACTATTAAAAATTCTGACATTGCTCAGGCTTTACACAAGGTAGACTTTGAATCTAAAACAGTGATGGAACACTCTGCTCAGTTGGAACAGCATTGCAACACTCCTAGTCAATTAACAACTCTGACAGAGTAGATATTTCAAGGCCAAAATGTTTTCAGCTTGAATCGTTTTGCACAACTCTATAGTTCATCAAATCTGAAGAAAAAATAATCTGATAACTTTCTTCCTCCCTACTATTCAGGATAGCACAATTAGACTATACTAGGAAGCAAAAGGTGCAGAGCAAGTCCTACCTAGGCAAGCTAGCAGTTGCTGTCAAAGATTTGTATATGGTACTCTTTATACATAAGATGGGAATGTAATCTAAGATTGTCACCATCTATTAGTTTTAATTTAGATATAATATATTGGTCTAAAATAATGTCCAGTATATTCATACACATGATCATATATAAATGCACACATATATATTGGGATAATTCTTTATTTGTGACACTTTGCAGGAATGAGAAATTCAACCAGCTGTTGAAAGCTTATAAAATTGCCTATAATTTGTATGTGTCACATTATTTATCAAGCCTTCATGTTTTAGCCTTGTGTTAGTGGGGATGTGCAATGGAAGCGGATAAATCCTGAATTAATTTGGATGAATCCTAAGTAGTGGTCTGAAGCAGACTAACTCAGAATCTGAGCCCCATTGAAGTTTGTTAGCAATTTGTGATACCACAAAAACCTCTTATGTATAAAAATTGTCAGTTTCTCCTTATTTAGATCTTTCTTCCATACATAAAATCTATTAACTGATTCAATCCTGAAGGATTGTAAACTATCTTTAAGACTGCAGAATTGTAGAATTTGCTTAAGATACATAAAGTGCAGTATGGGGAGAAGAAGGAAGGAAGAGTAGAATTAATGACTGGAGGAAGAATTATGATACACTGAAGTATTTAAGATAGTTCAGTGCTCTTTTTGCTATCTCTGAAAAAAATGGATTCCTACCAGCCTAGCATCTGCAGCTATCCTCAGAGCTCTTTCAGACATTTTGCCTTAGCAAATCAGTCTTCTGCCCATATCCCCCACAAAGAATAAATCTAATCCTTCAAAAAGAAAGACTGCTATAAAATGTCTTCTGAATTTTTGTATATTTCTTAAGAAGGGTAACCTTTATATGTGTGCTAATAGAACAGATGTATTTTTTTTAGACACCCCTCCCATCCAAATGTAAATGCTTCTTACGCAGGCAAGAAACCGAACCTAATCAAATTTTGTGCATGAATTTTGTGCACAAATTAAATTGTGCGTAAATTAAGTCTTATTCATCATCCAGAAAAAATATCTGCAGAATATACACAAACTTCTGATAGTAACTAAGGTAAAAACAAAACCCATTCTGGATTTAAAGAAACACTTTAGAGTTTCTCAAAGTAGACACAGCTACTCTTTTATAACCTTTCTGTAATATTCACCAACAATCTGTGGACAAACTGTAAATTTAAAATAGAAATTCACTGGAAAAGTATTGTTAGTCAAAAATCAGATTGAATGTATCCTTTCATGTTGTATTGTTACTATAAAACAGAACTGACTTTTCTAACAAGAGAAGAACAAGAAATAATTATTTGGAATCATGTGACCTGATATTGTTTTACTCACCCTGCTTACCCTGGCAGCTAAGGAAATAACAGGTTCTGCAGATTTCTTGAATAGAATCTGGGAATTGTATCTCAGTTACTTTTGGACTGTATAAAGGAAGAACAGGTCATATGTAAAATATAACCCATATAAAATATGTACATAAGGAAAATAATTTCAATTTCAGTAAGTTGTTATAGTTTGTTTAACTTCTTGGATATGGGACTTTGCATTGCAGCAATCCTAATGTAGCTGTAATGTTGGTTACTGACCATATAAACTTTTCGAACATTAGCAAATATTGCAGTGAAGACTAGCCTAAATTTAAATGGTTCCTATTGAATGTATTTTCTTCTTTTCACTCGATAATATAGATTTTGCCAACAGTGCGAGAAGATTCTGGTTTCTTCTCCTGCCATGCCATCAATTCATATGGAGAGGATCGTGGAATAATTCAGCTCACTGTGCAAGGTAGGAAGAGGACAACATAAGGAAAAAAACACAGCTATTGTAGTACAGTAAGTGTACGTCATGCTCAGAAATCTGTTGGGGGGAATTAGTCATAATTAAAATATTTATTGGAAGCTTTAAGAGGTTCAGACTTACGACTGGAACTATTAAACCTGAATTGTAGAGCTACCCATGAAATACGTTGCTTATGGATGAAATTGACTTAAATCGTCACATCTGATATAATAAGAAAGATTAGGAGGATTTAAACATAACCTTAACATAAAACATACTAAAAGTCCTTATTTATATTGGGGCTCCACCAACATGGTATCCACATTTAAAGGAGCTCATCATCCATATGTCAGATTTTATGAATGAAAATTTTTCTTACAAGGGTACTATTCGTTCTTGTGGCAACAAATTCATGAATTAAGTGCCCTATGAATGTGATTCTAAATAAATGCTTTACAGCAGTTTCCCTACAGCTGGTCTTATAGTCGGATATCATATCTTACTATTTATAATTAAACCACAATTTGGATTACTATTCAATAATAAATACTGTTGACATAATGAGATTCAGGCTATACAATAAAGAATAAACTCAACAGAAGTCAGTGGGACTTGTGTCTGTCTAATATTCATAGAAGTGTGCTGGTGATCTTAATTAGGTAGTTTTAGGCTTGCAGTAACCTAAACAAAAACTGTCTGATTTCAATTATGAAGAAGAAATAGTGCATTTTTTTTAAAGATAGCATGCTTTAAATGAAATACATCAATATATATTCTGAATCCAAATAGTCAGCATGTATCTAAACCAGATTTCCCTAACTATACTTCTCACTAAGGAAAGAAACCATCATCCGACAGGAATTGGCAGGTTCTACAATAGCTTAGATGATATCTTATTAAATGCCACATTGAGACAAAAATCAGGCACATGGCTCTAGATAGCGTACTTGCTCTCAATCTTACATAGAAGATCCTATATCCACTTAGGATTCACAGTAAACTGGGATTCTACTTCCCATTTACAATAAATGTAATTGTTATTCCTGAAACAAAAGCTTAGGGGATTTTTTTGATTTAAACATTTCAGCTGAAACAACTATGCATTATGGAGGATCTGCTGGTTCTTCTTTATATTCTAGTACAAAATATTCACTGTTATATACCTCATTAGATATCTGTACATTTATAAATTAATTACACATAAAATGCAGACACATAAACCCACAATCACAATATTTGCTTATGCATCATATAATGTAGATCCATGATCCTAAGCCCCAGGCCCTGGACCGGTATCGATCCATGGCCTGTTAGGAGACAAGCTGCACAAATGGTGGGTGAGCGAGTGAAGCTTCATCTGCTATCTGCACATGTGACACAAACACACACCCCAGTCCACAGAAGACAATTTTCTTCCAAAACTAGTCTCTAGTGCCAGAAAGGTTGGGGGCCGCTGGTGTAGATAATTTTAGTAAACAATTTTATTATTTTCATTTGTTTGCAAAACTTCTATACTACTTAATTTTGGTATAGTGTGATTAGCTGACACATTTTTAGTTCACTTTCTTCAAACATGTTTAAAGAAACTTACTCCTTACTCTCCCTTCCCCCTCCCCTTTCCCCCACTTCTATAAATTCTAAACACAAACTGAGAGGGCCATCCCAAGATGGTTGACCTTCTGAAGAGTGCAAGATGGTAGCCCCTTTATATTCATGTACCATAGCCAGGTGGGTCATGGTTGAGTCTTTCTTCAGTACTCACGTCATAAGAGTGTCTCTGCCATCTGGGAATGGCAGGATAGCTTAAGATGACATAGATACCTGTAGATCCCCTCAGGCTGTCTTCTACCATCTTGCTTCTACCTGCCAGAATTTAGTGCTTAAATGACTGTCTCTCCTTCCCAGTTGATAGTGTTGCACTAACACATACATAATAAGAAATGTAGAAGTAGAGAGATTCAGTTTTAATAGCACTGCCATCTTAATTTACTTAAGTTTACAATACAGAAAGTCAACATCATATGAATTTTGTAGGCAACAGCAGTTCTGGGGAGAGAGTTAGTTGAAATTTTAGTGTAACAACTTTAGACATATTAGATTTCTAAATAAGCTAATGAGAAAAATATATTTCTGAATTTATGGAAAGGGACAAATGAATATAAAATTCACTGACTGAAGAAAATATGTTTTTGTGTAATTGTAAGTGGTGTAGCTGATTCTTTCTCTTAATTAAAGCAGAGTTTGTCTGTTTGTCCAGAACCTCCAGATCCTCCAGAAATAGAAATTCGAGAAGTGAGAGCACGTAGCATTGCCCTAAGATGGACCATGGGATTTGATGGAAATAGTCCAATCACAGGCTATGATATAGAATGCAAAAACAAGTCTGGTAAGATATTTTATGAAATCCATCCTACAGCTTTGCAACATTTCCTGCTTTTCTGTTAGGATGGATGGATGATGATTTGATGATGATCTCTCTTTTGCTCCATGAGCTTGATCAAGGACTTTAATCAAATGTACCAAATATGCATTATTTTTTTATTTATGTAATTTTTTATTTATATGTAGTAGTTTTTTCTCAGCTATGAGGAGTATATTTTTATCTTAGCTGATAGTCTCTGTAATACTAAAAATAAGTAAAAATAAGTGTCTGAGTTTATTTATTTTGCTCTTCCTTCCCATAGATTTAATCTTTTATACAGATTGATTTCAATTACAGCTTGTTAAACAGATACATCAAAGTACATTTTCACAAGAAACTAAAATCTCTGACCATTTAGGTAGCCATTCTTTGGGAAAGGTATTGTTTTCCACTTAGTAGCGTGAAATTCAAAACCCAGTTTTGAAGTCTTATTTTTAATATCTCCAGATAACAACATTCTCATTTCAAACAATTTCAAGCTTAATTTCTTACATTAAATTCTTGTACAGTGAGTTACATGTTTATCAAGTAACACATATTAAAATTTATATAAAATAGTTGGTTTTTTATGGCCCTGGCCGTATAAAATGTTGGTGTAGTATAAATGAAAAAAGATCATCAGTATGATACTTTTTCTTAATAAATTATGGCAAAAGGTGTTTAGAAGAGTTCTGATACAACTGAGCTGACGAAGTTAGTGAGGTAGAGTCCTTAATTATGCTTGGAAAGATGACAGGGCCAAGGGAAAGAGGTGTGCCATTTTGAGCCATAATCATGATGGCCTTCTCCAGTCTGGCATTTTCCTAATGCACTGCAATACCTCTTGCCAGATAAATTTAGAATTCTGAAAGTAACAACTGTAGAGAAGGTGCAGAGGTCAAGAAGACTGTCACATTTGTATTTGAGAAATATAAGACATATTTTTATTCCCAAGAGCACAGAAGCAGCCTACTAGTTTTACAGAGGACAGAATGATTGAAAGGTTGGCAGAAATGGAAAACTATCAACTTACCTTTAAACATATTTTCCTCAATTTTCTCAAACTAATAAAAACAAAAACTTTTGGAGGATTTTTCCTTTCAGATACAGATACAGTTAATCAGAGTTGGAAGGGACCTTGTAGGTCATCTAGTCCAACCCCCCACCCAAGCGGGAGACCCTACACCTTTTCTGACAAATGGCAGTCCAATCTCTTCTTGAAGGTCTCAACTGATGATGCTCCCACAACTTCCGAGGGCAAGCTGTTCCATTGGTTGATTGTTCTCACTGTCAGAAAGTTTCTCCTTGTTTCCAGGTTAAATCTCACCTTGTTCAGTTTCCATCCATTATTCCTTGTCTGGCCTACAAGCGCTTTAGAAAATAGCTTGACCCCTTCCTCCCTGAGGCAGCCCCTCAAATATTGGAAGACCACTATCATGTCTCCCCTGGTCCTTCTCTTTACTAGACTAGCCAAGCCCAGTTCCTGCAACCGTTCATTGTATGTTTTAGCCTCCAGTCCCCTAATCATCCTGGTTGCTCTTCTCTGTACTTTTTCTAGAGTCTCAACATCTTTTTTATAATGTGGTGAACAAAACTGGATGCAGTACTCTAGGTGTGGTCTTACTAAGGCTTTATAGAGTGGTATTAGTACTTCCCTTGATCCTGACTGTATCCCTCTGTTAATACAACTTAGGATTGCATTAGCTTTTTTGGCGGCTGCTGCATACTGCTGGCTCAAATTTAGCTGGTGGTCCACTAAGACTCCAAGATTCCTCTCACAGTTACTGCTATTGAGTCTGGTTTCACCCAGTCTATATGTGTACTTTTAGTTTTTCTTGCCTAAGTGTAGGACTTTACTTTTCTCTATATTGAATTTCATTTTATTATTCATTTTATTCATTCCTCCTTAATTTTAATTTTCTCTAAAGATAGTTAGAATGTTGTTGTTGTTGTGGATGATGATGATGATGATAATGATAATGATTATTCAGTTAATTTAGAATGCAGCAATACAGATAATTATGGACGTATCTCAGTATGCCCATATAACATCAAACTCCATGAGCTGCATTGGTTTCCAGTAGGCTTGCAGGTAAAATTCCAGGTTCTGGTTATCATCTTTATAGTCCTACATGACATAGGACCAGGTTACTTGACTTCTTTTTTCCAAGAATACCTGCCTGTCTCCCACACTTCCACAGATAGAGCCTGCTATAGGTTCGTTCTTTGAAATCTTGTTTTTTTAGGGACTCTAGAAGGTGTGCCTTTTCTATGGATGCCCCTGTTTTCTGGGACAATCTGCCTCCCAATATATGGCATGCTGTTCATCTTTAGGAAAGCCATTAAGACCTAGTTCTCCCCCCACCCTCCAGGCCTTAGGGATCAGTTTTGCTTATTCTACTCTATTGCTAGGTTGCCATGTTATATTTGTATTTTCTTAAAATCCTCCAGTGATATTTTTATAGGTAATTTTTTATTTATATGTAGTTTTTTTTCTCAACTATGAGGAGTCTGTTTTTATCTTATGAATTTATGTTTCCCTGAGAAAAAACTTAACATAACTTTTAATGTAACTAGACAACCCATGATCCCTTGGGCCATCTTTTCAAAAGACATTTCTTTATGATTCCTCAATGTCTTCAACAATGGCAGAACTTACAATGTATTGCCTTCACTGGAAAAGTTGAGATACATTTAGAGGTATATCTGTCGTGAAAATAGCCCATGGTGAACTATATAAATAAAGCACAGTCAAACATCAGCACAGGATATGTTTTATAACATTTTGTATTATGTCATAAACTGTTTTATGGTCATTGTAATCTTATAAAATCAAATTTGTCAAATTTCAATTTTGTGGGAGTCATGGGTCCTGAATTCAGACACATTCTGTAAGTTAGCTGAGGTACCTTGACCCAAAAACTCTTGCAATACATGATTTCACCCACTCAAAAATAAGATATTTCATAATGCATATAAAGGCTTTAGATGCTGAAATGCCTTACCAAGTGTGAAGGATTTTAGCAGGGTTTGTGTGATCTCTAACCATTCATTGTGATCTGCTGTTAATTTTATATAGACAATAACTAGATTCTGCACATACCTATTGAAGAGCTGTCCATTCACTCTGGTCTAGATGCTATAGACTAAATCTATTAATCCTTCTTTATCACTGCACTAGCAGTTAAGGGCAAATGCTATAAACATTCCTATAGCATCTTTTTGTGCAGGGGCTCATGAAAACAAGAGAAGATTTGACAGAAGATACTGATTAGGACAAGCTGCTGAACAAGTTACGTGTGAATATTACTATTCAGATTCTCTTGCTTTCATTTCTGTGCAGCTACTGATTCCTCAAGCAACTGTTCACAACTCTTTGGTGCTCAGTCTTCACATCTGCTAGATTCTATTCATTTAATGCTTACACTGAAGCAGAGAAAGAGATTTGTACAAACTTGAGAAAATAAAGATATAGTCTTGGGGTTTCATTCTAGTGCTGCTATGAAGTTGATCAGTCTCTCTCTCTTCTTAGGCACTTTTTTCCCCCTTTTCCTTCCCAATTATAGTGAGAAACAAGAATTTGAGGCCATAGGTATCCAATTTTCCAGATTTCGTATGCCCTTATCAAACAATAAAGTATTTTGGCACTTTGAATTCTAAGAGATAATGATTGCTCATAGAAAAGTGGTTTCACATTTTTTTTGTATTTATTACTGTTAATCCTCAGTATTGTCTAGATCAGGGGTCTCCAATGTTGGCCACTTTAAGCCTGGAGGACTTCAACTCCCAGAATTCCCTAGCCAGCAAAGCTGGCTGGGGAATTCTGGGAGTTGAAGTCCTCCAGGCTTAAAGTGGCCAACATTGGAGACCCCTGGTCTAGATAGAGGAGCAGCTGAGACTCCATCCTGACTGACAAGATAACTATTGGTCATCAGCAGACACCTGCACTTCATTAACCCATCCCTTTCTGTTATTAGGGACAACTGTTGCAATCATTAGACAACTAACTAAAAAGTTGGAAGTCATCAAGCTGGTGTACTGCATGAACTTTATTCAAAATAATTTACACCAAAGACAACTATAATGCATTAAAAACAGAGTGTTCAACTGATATCTCTTCTAAACATTTCTTTAATATCTTTCCTGTTTATTTTCTCTTAGCACTTTGAAGGAATAGGCATGCTAAAAAGGGTATGTGCATAAATATTGAACTGATCAAAATCTTATCTAACTAAGAGTAAATATAGCAAAATTTTACCAGTGTTATTGGTCCTTGAAATGGTTGACTTATTACATAGTTCAATATTTTAAACAAAGGAAGTCATAAATGGAAGAAAATTTATTATATTTCTCACAATTTTTTTAGACTCCTGGGATTCTGTCCAAAGAACCAAAGATGTTTCTCCACAGCTGAATCAAGCCACAATCATTGACCTACATGCTTCTTCCACCTACAACATCCGCATGTATGCAAAAAATCGGATTGGCAAAAGTGAAGCCAGCAATGAACTTACTATCACCACAGATGAAGCAGGTACTTTCTACATACTGTAGTTATTATTGAACTTAGGGTATTTTTAACATGCCAAATATGTCAAAGAATTCTATACATGATGCATTATGGCAGCAGTTAAACACGAGTTCGTCAACAGCCTGATATTGATACTTTTATATTTAAAATTTTGCCATTAGTCACTTAAACCCATGTGTAAACATGTGTTCATATTTAGTACTAGTTTAAATTTAAGCCATTTTGTAATCTTGGTCTCCAAATTGTGAATCTTTTTTTCAATGAACCATAGATGAAGAGATGACTATTAAATATAAAGTACATATTTGTGGGCATTGATGTTCTCTGTATCCCATGTTATCATAACAACATAAAAATCACATTGTGTCATTTGTGTATTGATGACATGAAAATGAAGTCATTTAGGTAATGCTTTCATTATATAAATAACATAAATCACTACAGATGATGTAAAAAAAATAACATGAAATTAATGTAAATTGAACTCTCTCAGCTGGACTATTTTGGAGACAATATATCTACCACCTCAGGGATATATATACTTAAATGATGGTCTCATTCAATGAGGGGTTCATTGTATTATGTTTTAAAGTTTTTACTGAAGTTTTTACTCATATAATAAAAGCAGGGATGGCACCTTAGAGGCAGAAATATATGGTAAGATTAAATCTGAGATTATTTTTGAGTTATTTCAATTCTTTTGATCCTAAATTACAAATGGGAGATTTGGGGGGAGGGCTCAGTGAGTCAGCCAAAATGTGATTAGAATTTGAGGTTCAAATTCATGATTTGATTCACATTAGTAATTCAAAATTTGAAGACAACTTGATGTATACTGTTTTGAAAGCTAAATTAATAAAACATGTAATTTAAAGGCTAAGCTAAAAGGGTCAAAATGCTTGCACTGCTTCGTTTTTTGGCAGAATGGGACAAGAATAGCTGAAGGATAGATTCTTTAATAGAGATTAACCCTGCAAAACTTCACCTGGATTTCTTCAAAGGATTCAGTCTTCAAAGACAAGTTTTTAAAAAAATATTCCCTTTCACTTATTTAAAGACAAGCATAGCATGAATGAAGAAAGGTCAGCACAGCAACTTCCAAATTGTCCAAAAGAAAGTCAATAAAGTCCATTAAAGGAATGTAAATGAGATACCATTTTAAAAATATAACGTTAACAAGCTGTTTAAAAACAAATTTAAGATTTCAGAGGCCACCACCATCTGACTGCTTGTTTTACTGAAATATAAGTTTGTTGACACGGTTTATTCAGAGTGATATTTTGGAGGGGAATATCCCAACAAACATTTTTAAAAAGTCTGAGAACTATGTATATCACCACTATTGTAATATAATACTTAGCAATTTAAAGAAAGTTTTGGATTACAGCCATCTAACAGCAAATATACTCTCTCAGATAAATTTACACAACAAAGATGGAGTACTTATTGCAAACAAACAGATACATAAATAATAGAAAGAAAATATTGGTGGTAGTGAGAAAAAGGGGAAATGGGAGAGGTTAAAAGAGCTAAAGATTGCTGCACAGCAGAACATAGCAATTAACAGATAATAACTACATGTCAGCCCAACAAGCTGAGATTTAGGGAACAATATGCATAAAGAGAAATAGATAAGAAAACAAGGCAAGAGGTATAACAAAGAGCAAATAATGTTTTAAAAAGTCTATCAAGATGGTTAGTCATATAAATTTGATTAATAATTAAATAAATAAATAAATAAATAAATAAATAAAAAAGCAGCAGAAAGACTCTTAATTTCTCTTTTCTCTCTTCTTCCAAATGAACCTGCCCAAACAAATTCACAAAAACAATAGAGCAGTGTTTCCACAAGCTTCCTATCAGGAGGATTTGGAGAAAATATAGTGGCTGGGTATCATGTTAATATCAGAAAGCTTATACCATTCCAAGCTTCTCCCATCCTACTGACCCCAGTTTGGTTTATGTCTGATGAAAACAAACCAAATATTGGAGACTTAGAAAAATCCATCACATCTCCAAATTGCCATTGAATTACTCTGAATTAGATTAAATACTTAATTTCATTTGCTACCTTGGAATGATTCCGTTTGACATTGTGATTCTAAGATAAGATTTTGTAGAATCCATTTCAAACTGCACTTTGAACTTTCCCATGATCCCAACAGATGTTGCACTTTTTAAAAAAACGTGTATGCTCAGCCGTAAAGTTTAATACTGACATTTGTTTTTAAAATGTATGTCATTTCCCATTGTTTTAAGAAACAATGATCGTAGTATGAAAACGGATTATGCAGCATTATTGTTTTACTGTATTTTAATAGAGTAAGATTCAAGCCAACCTTTATTGCATGTAAAAAAAGTCAAGCAGATGAGAAATGGAATTTTGTTCAATAACACTGCAAACAGCCTTGGACTGAGCTATTGTAGATCATTGATCTCTCTAGTGTTGAGATCAACTTTAATATCAGGAATTTGGACCAGTAAATGAATTACTGTCATTTTTATTAGTTTGTCTCTCTCTACGCTCTGAGTGTGCATTGATTCCAGCTTACTGTTTCTTACCCAGTACTTCTAGTTTCTAAGAGTTCACGTTCCCCCAATTGTGGCACAGATATGCCCCATTTTTATGTCATGTCCTTATGACATTGCTTTCATATCATTGTTAACCTGCCACGGAGATAGCATAAAGATGCTTTTTGCTGTTTGAAATGAATGTTAATGAAACTAATGAAACCTTTGCTGTGGGTGCAATCTAACATTCTTCGTCAATGATGTGGTGATGACATACAGGTGAAACTCGAAAAATTAGAATATCGTGCAAAATTTCATTTATTTCAGTAATGCATCTTAAAAGGTGAACCTAATATATGAGATAGACTCATTACATGCAAAGCACCAAAACCTGGTTCAATGACCATGGGATTACTGTGCTTGATTGGCCAGCAAACTTGCCTGACCTGAACCCCATAGAGAATCTATGGGGTATTGCCAAGAGAAAGATGAGAGACATGAGACCAAACAATGCAGAAGAGCTTAAGGCTGCTATTGAAGCATCCTGGTCTTCCATAACACCTCAGCAGTGCCACAGGCTGATAGCTTTCATGCCACGCTACATTGAGGCAGTAATTGCTGCAAAAGGGGCCCAAACCAAGTACTGAGTGCATATGCATGCTTATACTTTTCAGAGGTCCGATATTGTTCTATGTACAATCCTTGTTTTATTGATTGCATGTAATACTCTAATTTTCTGAGATTGTGGATTTGGGGTTTTCATGAGCTGTAAGCCATAATCATCACAATTATGACAAATCATGGCTTGAAATATCTTGCTTTGCATGTAATGAGTCTATCTCATATATTAGTTTCACCTTTTAAGTTGCATTACTGAAATAAATGAACTTTTGCACCATATTCTAATTTTTCAAGTTTCACCTGTAGTCAAAGATTTGGCTTTGCCTAGTTCCTCCTGGACAACGTAGACTGCTGTGCTATGTCCTTTAATGGCTGGGCTGCTGCCCATGGCCATCTTAATTTGAGATGCAGGAGAAGCTATACATCTGGCTTTTGCAGAAGCAGCCGCCTGCATGGCGCTGATTGGCATTTTGAAAATCACCAATCAAGCATTGCCCAGCATCCTTATCTAAATGTACTTAGCACTCTTTTGAAAAAGAACTAGATGTATGTTTACAAACAGGGTTGTCTCTCTCTCTCTCTCTTGAGAGGGATAATATAAACTGAGAAAGTGAGCTGAGATATGCCAAATTTGTTTTCTTGGCTCTGTCATCAATTAGGGCATTATAGGTTTTCTAGTTCTGCTGATATAGGGGATTGTCTGTCTGCGCTTTTTACTGAGTTTGTTACTTGGGGCCTGGCACCATTATACCTACTTCTGTGCCATTTCATCTACTGCAGCTGCCAGCCATGGCCACACACTGTCATTTCTTTGCAACACTAATTGAGGACAGATCTCACTCATTACCAGTCTCTCTTTTGTACTTCATCACATCCCTATATTCCGTAGTCTGTGATTTATCAGCTGTGCTATTTTAAGATGTATTTTTACCAGCAACGTTTTGTGTTAATTCATCACAGTAGCCAGATGGAAACTTGAGGGGCTGGCTCTTACCCAAGAGGGAATTAGCCATCTGAAACAAGGCTTCTGGACAGCAATCTGTCAGGGCAATAAGGGAGGAGAAATAAGGATGTTTCGCCTCAATGATTGTCATGGAGTTGGCCCAAGGATGGGCATCTATTAAGCAGATTCACTCTTAGTTGTTCTCCACCTGCACTCTTGGCATCACTTCTATCGCTTGATTTCTGGAGTCCTCCAAAATCAAGGGGCTCTCTGAATATGAACCCAGAGAGAAAGAGGCTGCTCAGAGCTCATTTCACCAAGACTTTGACCACCATCCAGTGTTATATATATTCAGTGAAATTCCTATGTCTGCCATATACCAACTAGATCAGTAAGGTATTTGGGGCAGGCCAGAGGTTGTTAAAATTCTGCCCAGTTTGGCGAATTGGCTAATCCCACCACTGGCTCACCCACTCCTGCCCATTTTTGGGCCATTTATGGGCCATTTTCCAGGCTGTTTTCTGGGCCATTTCTGGGCCATTTTCAGCTGTTTTTCAGGTGAAAAATGGCCTGGAAAATGGCCTGGAAAACAAGCCAAAAAACAGCCCAAAAAGCAGCCCAAAAACGGTCCAAAATGGCTGGAAATGGGCTGGAAAATGGCCCAAGAACCAGCCATTTTGGGGGTGTTTTCGGGGCTGTTTTTGGACCATTTTCGGCCATTTTTCAGGTGAAAAGTGGTGTGGAAAAATGGGCTGAACATGGCTCAAAAATGGGCCCAAAAACAGGCCAAGAAATGTCCCCAAAATGCCCCTAAAACAGCCAAAAATGGACCAAAAATGGGCCCGAAAATGGGGCCCAAAAATGGGCCCAAGCACAGCTGAAAAACAGGCTGAAAAAGGAAGGAGGGAAGGAAGGAAGGAAGGAAGGAAGGAAGGAAGGAAGGAAGGAAGGAAGGAAGGAAGGAAGGAAGGAAGGAAGGAAGGAAGGAAGGAAGGAAGGAAAAATCACTACTTACAATTACATATATAACACAGAATGTTGAAATAAAATTGTCTGCATCATATCCTACTCATGTGCAAAGCAAACCTGCTGTGGCTCAGTATTTGGATTTATACATGACGGGACACTTTACAGAGCAAAAATTCAAAGTGTAGCTTATTCATCTTGGCCAGCAGCCTTGCCCCAAAACCTACTTGTGTAGAATCACAAGGTGATTGCCCTGTTCCACTGCTTAGAAATAATTCATAATAATTCATAATTTTGCTTCCAAGGGATTACTCACTCAAAGCTTCATCAGCAGTTATCTAATAGTAAAAACCTTATCTTACAACTACTTGCACAATGAAGACACATTCACTCCTAAGAGTAGGCAGATGCTCTTTCATTACTAATGAACTTCATAATGTTACCTTGCCATCCCTGAAATGATATAAAGTCTATTTTCATTATTGAGATTTTTTTGATAGTTGAACACTTTAAAAGATGTTATGGACTTACTACCATGAAAGATGCCTTGAGGAACATTCCATTGTGATATTATCTGCACTGTATCTCCAGCCATCTAAAGTGGTATCTTGAAGTAGTCATTAGCTGTTCCATGGTTTTCCCTCTTCTCTCAACACAAATCTCATGATGCTGCTGACAATGACAGAATCAGGGCATGGCGTTTGCCCAGCTCCAGTGGGCTGTTGATTCTGTTGCAGGCATGGCTCTCTATATTTGGTCATTGGTCCTAGCCATCCACAGGGATTAATCCAGCTTTAGCTTAGTCTCTTTCAGTATTGCCTGCACAGAAGTATTGTCAATCCTTCTCCTTCTGCTATTTATGTATTACTTTTGGGATGCATATTTATTTATTTATTTGATTTGATTTGTCAATCGCTTACAAGATAGTAGGTATAAGTATATACATAGTTATGAATACATGAAATGGGTACATATAAGAAAAATAAAAAAAACAATAGGACAGGGACGGTAGGCACATTGGTGCACTTATGCACGCCCCCTACAGACCTCTTAGGAAAGGGGTCAATAGTAGACAGTCTAAGGTTAAAGTTTTGGGGGTTTGGGGAAGAAACCACAGAGTCAGGTAGAGTATTCCAGACATTGACCACTCTGTTGCTGAAGTCGTATTTCCTACAGTCAAGTTTGGTGCAGTTAACCTTGAGTTTGTATCTATTGTTTACTCTTGTGTTGTTATAGTTAAAGCTGAAGTATTCATTGACAGGTGAGTCATTGCAATGTATGATTTTATATACCATACTTAGATCAGACCGAAGACGGCGTAATTCAAGGTTTTCTAGGTCTAGAATTTCAAGTCTGGTGGCATAAGGTATTCTACAACAAGTAGAGGAGTGGAGAACTCTTCTTGTGAAATATTTCTGGACTTTCTCAACTGTGCTAATATCAGATACATAATGTGGGTTCCAGACTGATGAGCTGTCTTCAAGTATTGGTCTAGCAAATGTTTTGTATGCTCTAGTTAGTAGTGTGATATTACCAGAGAAAAAGCTACGTAGGATTAGGTTAACAACTCTTAATGCCTTTTTGGCTATGTAGTTACAGTGGGCTCTAGCACTTAGATCATTAGAGATGAGTATTCCAAGGTCCTTTACAGAGCTTGGATCATCAACAAGGTCTTGACTATTCCGCTTGTATTTTATTTTCTGATTTTTTTTTATCAATTCGTATGACAGAGCATTTATTTGTTGAGATTTGAAGTTGCCATTTGTTTGACCATTCTGATACATAGTCAAGATCTTTTTGTAGGGTAGCAGTATTGTCTGTGGTATTGAACAGCTTTACATCATCAGCGAAGAGAACGCAGTTGCTCTTAATATGATCACAGAGGTCATTTATATACAATTATGCTTTAATTGTAAATTGCCTCTGAGGAGTCAATGGGATTTATTGCTTCTGCCACCTCAGGTGTGAAATGTTGGCTGTTATGACACACTGTATGTTATGACACACTTTTTAATAAGCTCAGCCTCCAATGTCTTACTTTCCTTGGTGATGGGAGTAGAATGCTTTGCTGGTCTCTCCCCATCCTTTTACTGGGGCGGGGTTGGTTAACCCTTTCATTTCTGGAGGTGTTGTGTATAGGCCCAAGGCCTGGGGAAAAGGAGAGTGGCTGGGAGGTGGGGCTGGATATGATGAGTGATGATGAGTGGGCTACACCATCCAGTCACATGACCACCTGGCCACACCTACCCAGCCAGTCATTAGGGCAGAGAACCAGTTGTTACATTATTTGAATCCCACCACTGGGGCAGACCATTTGAAACTCTGGCTCTACTGAGTCAGTGCATGACTGTTAATCGCAACCAGACCAGAAGTGATCTAACCATGTCAACAGAAGAATGTAATATTCTCTATGGACAAATCATTTAGCAAACTGCTCCAGGGGAAAGACTAGATCTCATGACCACTTAAATGTGTCAGAGTTGAGATCACCTGGAACGAGCCAATGATTGCAGTGGAGACAGAATGTGCTGAAGAAGACAACCACAACTATCACTCCAGGAAAAAAAAAATGTGCCAGAAGCAATAAAGGCTTCTGTAGAAACAAAATATCTTTGAGAAAAACTCAATGAAAAAGTTGACAAAAAGTTGACTACTGCTTTAATTTCCTGCTAGCTCATCAAGGAATACATTTCATACTCTTTATGACTTGTATATATTTAAAAATAAGATATAAGATACCTTTCAAGGAAGGTATAACGTTCTGATAATACAGAACTGAATATGTATTGTTACTTTTGGTATCGCTTCATAATACAAGAATTACCTCAGTTTTAAAAAATTGTCATGCTATGATACGTAATCTAAGGAATACAATATATTGTACCAATGATTTGTAGTGGAGAAAAAAGAAATCCATACAATGGGGTTCAGCCATTGAAAAAAAACTGAGATTAAACAAAGAATTTAAAATATCAGAAGGCAGTGTGACAGAATAGAAAGGTAAACATCACCTTCCATCCTGTCATGTGGGTTCCAGATTGTATTTATGGATGATAACCTGAGCGTGAGACATAAGTGCTTCCCATTATGGAAAGTTTTTACCTTGTCTCTCCTTAATATGCATATGCTTATCACATTCTGTATACTTTTTATTTGCTTAATTAACTAATCATACTTCCTATTTTTCATTTAACTGAAAATTAATATTCCAGAAGAATCCAATTATCTTAATTCAAAGATTAAGTTTCCCACTAATAAAGTACAACCTGAAGTTGAAGCTTTCCATGATGAATTAAAGGTCAGTTATATGGAATCACAATCAAACATATCAATTTATTCAGAGTAAGGCCACGAAAGGGGATGAGGATCTAAGCATTTAGCTGAGTCACAATATTTGTTGCCTTGGTATCAGCTGGGTATATATGCAGAACACATGGAAGTATCACCATTTATCCTTGTTTATTCTAGTTCAGCACACTTACTGCAAGCATGTTAAATGGGTATAAATTCCCAAGCATCTAAAGAAGCCTGAGGCATAAAACATAATGAAGATTTTGCAAAACCAACATCATGAAATATGAAACAAAAAATAAAAAGGGGAGGGCAGTGGAGGGGCACTGCTGGCAGAGATATACTTCCATATCATATACCGTTGTGACTTCAAGCAACTGGCATATTTTATTTAAAGGTAGCACATAAAAGGAATTCTTGCAGCAAGAAGAGAATTATGTAATCTACACTATCCTTCCATTAATTTTTAGCCAAACGTGTTTTAGCTTCTGTATACTTTTCTAATAAATTGCGACAGCAGCAACTCCTGGAAGTTTTGGCATCTAACACAATAAAATAAATTTTTTGTTTTAATGTAAGAGACTTGCAGTAGAGTTACATTCTGCATACATGGATATACATAAACATTTTTTTAAAATTATTAGCTTGGAATATTCCTGTCAGAGTATATTCATTAACTGGCAGAGACATGGTTAACAAAGTCAGCAAGTGAGTAAGCATGGCAACAGACCAGCGAATGGGTGTAGTTTGGCTCTGTGTGCTTTGCTAAGAATTGAAAGAAAAACTAACTTGCTTGCTTGCTGAAACTGACTTCTGCTCTGAGCTGCTGCTGCTTGTGTTTTTGCTTTTGTTACATTGAAAGAATCTATAAATGGTATTGTAAACGTCACTCATCTTATTATGTTTATAAAGAAGTTAATGATCCTGCTGAATCAGTTATCTGTGTGTTTTCTGGATGTGAATTTATGCTGTAAACTCTAACAATTCTTACTTTTATACCTGGAATGTTTGTATATGTTCTAAGAAATTTGATTATTTTTTTTTACTTTCTATTACTGGATGATTATTTTTAAATACAAGTGGAAATTCTTGCTGGAGTTTTGAGAGCTGTATGTTTAAGCAAGTTTGAGGAAAAATATAGCCTTGTTTCACTATAATCAAAAAGATTTAAAAAGCTTCTGCAAAGATTATTCCTGAGTAATGAGACAAAATTTCCTTCATGAATTATGTTAACCAAACCTGAGTGACTTTTTATTTTGAACAATTCTTCTGCAAGAATTTGCAAGAGTCCCTTTTTTCCAGAGTGGTTTTATTTTTTTGGGGGGGGGGAGGGATTTTTGGAGAGAAGAACATTAGAAACTTTCTATGAGAACCTGTTCTTGGAAGGTCACAAGAAACAGCCTGAAAGTAGACTGGATCTTGTCTACCCCTTCTACCCCTCTCTCCCTAAAATGGTTTTTCTTGCCACATGTGAGCAACAAAAAAACACACAAATGTTTTTGAACTTTGATTTCACTATAAATACATAGCAGTCACTGGAATGCTTTCATGATGATGATTTCATAGGTTTTCTATAATAAATCTCCCAGTGGTCAGATTCAAATAATTTAACAACTGGTTCTCTGCCCTAATGACCATTTTAAGTATAAAAAAAATGATATTAAATCTTATTTTCGGGGAATGTCTTACTTTACAGCAGGCAGCATGGGGGCAGGGGCTGCACATAATTCAGCGATTCTTTCGCTTAAGTTTCTGTATATTTGACTCATACCATGTCCAGTACACTTATTGTCTGTGTTAAGGTTATAGAGAATAGCAGACTTAACAGTATCAGAATGCGGATGGTATATATTTTATATAGTTTGTCCCAAATTCAATCTTTATCATTTAACTCTTTGGTGCAGAGACATTGGGTTCTTCCTTATGGCTGAATTAAACTCCTATTCACTACTGCCTGAACTAGCAGGAAAGTATCCCAACTTAAAATTTATTAGTCCAGGGACAATTTATTCCACTATAGTAATGAAGGTGATGACCAACACTATTTTTACTAACTATTTTAGTATCAAATTAAGGAAACATTGGAGCAGAGGAAGCCATGTTAGCTCTAGTGTCCAAAAATGAGGAGTTTGGTAGCACCTTTTCCAATTAACAATTTTTATCAAAAGGCAGAAGCTTTTTGTGAGCTGTATTTCACTTCATCAGGAAAGCTTCTGCCTGTTTTTTTAGAACATTAGTCAGAAAAGGCACCGTGCAGCCAGATTCTTTCTGAAGTTAAGGAGAGCCGTTAATGTCTTTCCCCTGCCACCAAACAATCACCAATCTCTCTCTCTAAAGTGGGGGTGAAAAAGGATGGGACAGATTGAATGGAAGGTTTAGGGAACTGTCAAGTTGCTTAACAAATGGCAAACACTAAGGGAAAAGGGGGAGAACAGGACAAAGCAGGAGGGGCTCCTCCCAATGCTCTTGCTAGGGCAACTCCTCCCTTGTGCCTTTTCTGGAAAAATAAATAGCCCAAGGAAACATGGGTGAAGAAAGTCATAAGATGAAGCTGGAGGAGCAATGCTATGCTGCAAGGGCATGGCTGGGAAAGCGACCAATAAACTTTCAGTTCTCTTGTCCAGGGGTACCCTGAAGAAGTAGCTGGGGCTATCAAAACAGGAATGAAATAACCAAACTTATGCTGATCCTCCCATGGTGCATTGCACAAAAGCCCCAAGGGAACTGGACCTGAGAGCATCAACCAGTCAGGGCAACAGTGCAGTGTTGAAAAATTAATAAAAGTAGTAATAAAATCAGTAAAAGCCTGACTCTGAGAAACTCATTATCATCTGAAGCATAAAAAAAATCCCTATAATTCACTTAGTAATGGCCACATCAGAAACATATAGCTGGCAGACCCCGACTTTCCTTCCCAATATAAATTGACCTTTTGTGTAGCACAAGATTCAAACAGTCTTTCAAACAAATATCAAACTGGTGTTGAACTAACACATTCAATGCTCTTTTTCATGACCAGAAAACCTACATTTAAAAGAAGCCTGTCAAGGGGTACAGAAAGTACCAGGGAGGTTTCCATCCAGAGACACCTCTGGAAAAGCCAAGTGTTGTCTCCTGTCTGCGCCTCCAGCCAAAAGGACCTTGGAAGGAATGCATCTAAGGGGTGGGGGAGAAATCAGTTTGAGAAACTAATAGGGGCTGCCAGATTCCCCCCGCCCCCCATTGACTATGTCACAAACACAGTGTCAATTCATAAAACATTTTGTATACACATTTTATGGTTGACAACAGAAAGAAGGGAATCCTGATACACTTACGATGAAGAAAGTAATGAGACAGTGGGAAATAATGGATATCAGAGGATACCTTTATCACAAAGCTATCAAAATTCTCCAAAGGAAGGAGGAGAAAGCAGAGGAGAAATGGCCAAATTTTATTCCGGGATCTACATTCAGGGCTGCTTTGCAAGGAAAAAAGGGATCCTGGCCCACAGAAGGAAGGAGGGATATTCCTACACAATCAATGTAGGGGGTGTGCATAAGCGCACCAATGTGCCTACCGTCCCTGTCCTATTGTTTCTTTTATTTTTCTTATATGTAACCATTTCATGCATTCATAACTATGTATATACTTATACCTGTTATCTTGTAAGCGATTGATAAATCAAAATAAATAAAAAATAAAAATAAAAATCAGGGTTGAGGGGCGGGAAATCTGAAGGGGCTGATTTGTCCAGACGTTCTGAGCAAGAGAGACGCATGTTTGAAGGAAGGAAATCCTGTTTTTCTTTGGTGAAAGAGCCGAGCAGAGGATTCCCCAGTGAAGGGAGGGGAGCTTGGGAGAGGATCTGGCAGGATTAGACCCCTGTACATTCTCTTTGCCTCTTCCTAGTTTAACTGTGGTGTTTAATGTGGTGACCAAAACTGGATGGAGTACTCTAGGTGTGGTCTTACTAAGGCTTTATAGAGTAGTATTAGTACCTCACTTGATCTCGATTGTATCTCTCTGTTAATGCAACTTTGGATTGCATTAGCTTTTTGGGCTGCTGCTGCACACTGCTGGCTCATATTTAGCTGGTTATCCACTAAGTATTACTAAATCTTACCTCCCTTACTGTAGATTCTGTAGGGGTTACATATTGTTAATAATTCTGGTATAACCAGAATAATTGATTTTCATGAAATAGTTTTTCCGTGCCTTCACAGGGCCGTGCATGTAGATCATTGATCTCTCTCTAATGTTGAGATCAAAATTAACATCCGGAATTTGGACCAGGAAATGAACTGCAGCCATTTTTATTAGTTTGTCTCTCTGTGCCCTCTGAGTGTGCATGTGATGACCCAGGGTGGGATACAAAAGGAACAAAGTCACAAAAACAAGTGAAGTCCCTTTAATTCCTTCAACTTGGCTTCAAAGGTCCAAATATCATTGACTGGAGAAAAAACTTCCCCACAAACAGTTGCAAAAAGGAAGAACTTCCATTCAAACTCAAAATATATATAAATTATAAATAGAAAAAAACAACACAAACCACACTAAAGCAATTAAGGAGACCAGGCAGGATAAGGGCTTGAAGACATCCACAGATATCGAAATACACACGCTGGGAAGGACGCCAGAACTCAGATGAGAATGGACAGACTAAAAATATTTTCACGCTTTGCTTCCAGCACTGGCCCATGCGTAGTTTGTCCTTTTAAACAGTCCTCACAGCTGCAGCCCATGAAGGGGATCAAAGCCCTTTCCTCACCCGTAGACCACACCATTCATGTTTCTCTCTTATTCACTCCTCCCTGCATGCTCTAGGATGAAGAGGGGATGAGACTGCGTCTTCCTCTGAATGCCCAGCTGGCCTGTGCCCTTCCCCAGTTTCCTCTACGACCTCCGGAGCCACACTCCCACTCCCTGTCGGCTGTTCCGCCTCTCCCTCAGAGTCAGATTCTAACAGGGGCATGACAGTGCATTAATTCCAGTTTACTATTTCTTACCCGTTATGTCTGGTTTCTAAGAGTTCGTGTTCACCAAACATGATGTGCTCCACTTTTTATGACATGTCCTCATGACATTTCTTTCCTATCACCCTCAACCTGCCATGGAGACAACATAAAGATGCTTTTTGCTGTTTGAAACTGATGTTATTCCTCTTTCCCCAATGAAACTGTGGTTGCAATCTAACATTCTTCGTCAATGATGTGGTTGATGACATAGGCAGAGATTTGGCTTTGCTTAGTTCCTCCTCAGCACTGTAGGATGCTGTGACATGTCATTTAATGGCTAAAGGTAAATATAGTGATAACATCCTTAAATGGAAAATCTCCAACATTCCACATTTCAGACAGGAGGAGGCTGCAGAAATGACAACGTGGATGGTTGGATCAGGATGGAATTTATTTATTTATTTATTTTTATTTGTCAATCGCTTACAAGATAATAGGTATAAGTATATACATAGTTATGAATACATGAAATGGGTACATATAAGAAAAATAAAAAGAAACAATAGGACAGGGACGGTGCGCTTATACAAGCCTCTTAGGAAAGGGGTGAGGTCAATAGTAGACAGTCTAAGGTTAAAGTTTTTGGGGTTTTAATTGAGTCATGTGTTTTGCTACCATTTTGTTGTTCTGCACAGCAACAGATGTGCAACTGCTCTTTGCTATATATCAGTATTATAGAAATGGAGAATGTTTAGTAATACAGCATGCTGTTTTATGGGGCACCAGAAAATACTAAGTGTTTTAATTCTTATATCTGTTTTTTTACCAGCTCCAGATGGACCACCTCAAGATGTTCAGCTTGAGCCCATATCTTCACAAAGCATTAGGGTAACCTGGAAGGTAAATATACACATGTATTTAATTAAAAAAAAATATGTCTTCAAGCTTTACTGAGGGCCCATAACGCTCTAAGTTAAAAGTTGCACAGTTTGATGAATTTATACACACAATATTTATGGCTAAATTTTCAAAAAATACCTGCAACTTAATGTAATGCATGCTAAAGTAAATTTACATGCAATTATATATACCTTTGCTTGTGCTGTTTTGAATATCTTATAATCAGAAATACAATATATATAATAAATGGAAGTTTAGATTAATTCTCAATTACTTCCATAACATGATAGTGTTTTTAGAGAAACGTTGCTGGAACTTTTTCATTATAATGCCAGTATACTGTACATGAACCAAAATGTAAATGTTTAGAAATTTGTTTATATTGAATGCATTTAATAGATTTGTGAGGAAGTTTTAAATAAATAATTGAAAAGCACTAACATTCTTTTAGATATTTTTTTAGTGCATCATAGTTTCTATATTTTGAACATACATAAAATGGTTTTTGTCTTTCCATTCTTTGCTCTTTTGTAGAAATAGATAAACTTGGATAATGGAAAAACACAGCTATTGGAAATTAGTAGAGAGGTTAATTTTTCTTATTAGTCTGAACAGTTGAAAATCCCACCATTTGGATAAAAATGAATATATTAGGAAGAAAGAGGAATTAGTAGAATTATACAAAACATTTCAGATTTGAAACAGGTTGTCCTCTTTTTATCAAAAGAGTTTGATTACTACCCAGCTATTCCACTGATTTTCACACTTATCCATGTTAACACTTTATGTTAAACAGTTCTTTCAAACTAAAGCAGAATGTTTGGAATTTGAAATGTTTCACATTCATAATATTTTATATAATGCTAAAGAATAGCAACTGACCCAGAGTAGTAATATATATGTATTGAGGGTTTTTTTGTAGGCAGCTGATATGCCATATGCCTTTTTCTGCCAATATTCATGAAGACAAGGTTATGATAAGGTATCCTCAAAGATGAACTTTATTCCTGATGAATTCATGGATGCATCCATGTAGTTTTCCTGGCATTAATATTGAAAGGATTACAATTACCACCTTCTGGGATTTATTTTTTTCAAATTTAACAGCACTCCTGGGCTTCCCTTATTATCTCACATCCAAACGCTAATCAGATCCAACCCTCCATAGCTTTTTAAAATCAGCTATTGTCAGCTGGGCTTTGTCAACTAATCTAGAAAAAAGCCTTTAAGGTGTACAGTATACTTATTCTTGAACAAACTGCAACAATGCAAGACAGTGACGATAATCAGTGGACAAGAAATGAAAAAGAGGAATCTGGTATGTTTAGTTCATAGAGAAGATGCTTATAGAGAGAATATTACAGCAGTCTTCAACAATCTAAAGGGATGGTACAGAAAAGGTGCCCATGATCTGTTCTCTACCATCACACATACTAAGTACAGAATTATTTATTGGAAACAAAATTTTGGATGAATAGCAGGGATATTTTGCTAATGGTAGCAATAATATGACAGTGGAATCAATTATCAAAGGGAAATAAGAGAATTCCCAGTAGCTGGATGTGTTGAAAGGGAGTCTGGGCAGTCATTAGTTAGGAATACTTTAAACTGGATTCATACAGTGAGCAAGAGGATTGTGTGTCTCAGTGCTATAACTGCTTCCTTCCTATTCTATTATTTTGCAGATTACCATGATCTTTTTTCCCACCAAATAAGAATCCAATATTTTTTTTTAATCAGTGTATATGGGTAGAAATGAGCAGCTCAGTAGATAGGAAGATGTGCAGTATTTAAAATGTGATGCCCTACTTAAATGATACAATCTATCTATTCAAGTATATTGGATTCAAGAGTACCATAGCCCATAGTATAGTCTTTAACCAAGCTTATTTACTAACAGAAAGGGTATTGGATTAAATTAAAAGCTGCATGTAAAAACACCTGAACAGCTCTGGTTAAGATTTTAAAACATGATCCTGTCAGTATTTGTAATATGTTGTAGAATTGGGCAGTTACTTAAGACTCTTAACATTGTCCTCCTGTCATGATACACCAATAAAAATGGGAAAACTGGTATAATTGCAATGTTCTTTTTTTAAAAAAAAAAATCCCACAATTAATAAAGAACCCACTGATAAATATATTGGGATCGTTCTGCTGTTGTCCTGAGAGAATCTGTTCAGATTACCACATCCATAAGTAAATTTAAGTGTTGTATTAACTGAAAAATTATACAGTACCATTATAAAAAACATAACATGCTTTTGTAATACTTTTTGTGCCTATGAAAAATAAGAATAGAAACAGAAGAGGTTATCTGAAAATAATTGCCTTTGTATCTAAGACAACAAAATTCACATGGAAAGCTAAGTTATTGTGTTTGTCTAAGATCTCAAATTTCTGTCATCATTTGGGGAGAAAGGTCACTATAATTATTGGCAATTTATAAGAAAATAGGCAGTAGATTTTCATAATATTTAGCTTCTGCTTTGCTATCCATGACATTTTAAGGCATGATATTGAATACTAAAATTCTGTAGTTGTATCTGCAATACCTCATGCAACCGTTACTGTTCCAAGTCAGGTCATTCACATGAAGAGCTCACATAGCTAAACACCTGTGTTGTTGATCATGCCTAAGCAACATCAGACCTGGTCAGTAGGTGGGATGGAGATCACAATGATATCCTAAAACATATAGCATATAGCACATAGCTGGTCCAGGAAGTTGAAAATCATCCTGGAAAAAAAATAATGGCAGTCACTTCCAAATTGTTGCCAAGAAAACAACATAGATATATCCAGATAATCCACATATGTGATGTTTGATCCAAAGGAATTTAAATTAAAATGTAATCTAAATATTTTGGTTAATTTTATAAATGTTTGTGGATTTATTCATTGATAATTGTTTTAAAGGAATGTAAAATCTTTTATAACATTCATAGTAATAGCAATTGTTTTGAAATTAGAAAATGTAACTCTGCTCTCATTTCCTGTTTGGTAAAAAGTGTACTTGATTCAGGGAAAATATTTATTATTTTTATCATCATCAGAAAATTTCCCTGAAATTAGAATCTACACTAGGAAAATAGAATTAATATTTTCACAAATAAGAGGGAAATGGCTGATAATTTAAGATCGGGGGAAAACTGCTATTAACATAAGGGAGCTGAGTGCTCTAATTCAGAGACAGAAGGATTTCTGTCTATAAAAGACAGTTAACCATAAAACTTATGTTTGGACATTTACAGTCTGAGGCTCAAGAATAGATTTTTGCAAGCATAATTGATAATTACAGCTTTAAAGAAAGTTTCACTGTAGTGATTGCTTCAGTTATAAAAAGGGAAAAATATTTCTACTTGCAATATGTCTTCAGAAATGTTGCTATTACATTTTTAATTCAACTTATATTTAACTTTATCATAAACCTGGAGCTCAGCCCAATCTGCTTTAGAAGTACGAACTTTGGGAGAGGAAATTTTTCTCAGCATTTAATTTATTATGGTAATGTTTTATTATGTTGAAAGTGTATACAACATCTGACTTCTTTAGGCGCCAAAGAAGCATTTGCAAAATGGAGTTATTCGTGGTTATCAGATTGGTTACCGGGAATACAGCGCAGGAGGCAATTTCCAGTTCAACATCATCAGTATTGATACGACTGGAGACAGTGAAATTTATACCTTAGATAACCTTAAAAAATTCACACAATATGGCATGGTTGTGCAAGCATGTAATCGAGCTGGAATAGGACCATCTTCTCAAGAAATTATCACTACTACTCTTGAGGATGGTAGGTACTAAACTTGAAAGCACTGTTTTCATCATATTGAGGATGCATAGAATTTATATGTTTATATTTTTAGAAAGTAGGATTATACTTCAGTGTATATGCTATAATCTGGCAGCAGTTATTGGGCAATCTGTTAATGGGAATCATTTTGAGTAGTTAGATCTCTATTCCCCAATTTTGGGATCCTATTTCTCTTTCTTCCCAACTTGCTCCTTAGGGATAATTTGCTCTTGAATATCTATGAAGAAACAGTAGTTTTTAAGTGTACATTTTATTGAATGCAGTATCAGATGTTGTGGTCCTAATTATACTGTACTCCTTGAATGGATTCTTAAATTTGAAGCACTGGGTTTTTTTTATTTCCTCCTTTCCATGTGGGAAATAGAAGGAATCTGAGCATAATCAATATCCTGCTATTACTATACAAAGAATCCTGGGAATTTCTGAATTTTACAAGATGCCCATCAAGCTGAAATCACAAATGAATGGCTCATTTTGCATGAATTTAAAGAGTTTTGTGGAATATACAGTGTTCTCATTCATGGTCCCCCAAGTCAGACTGCAAGAGAGGAAAAGGAGGAACAATGGCTAATCTATCTTGTCCTATCATGATCCTGAGTTAGATTTCCCAGCCATAGAAGAAAATTTATTTAGCTCACATCCTACCTCTGCAGAATAAAGACAGGGATCAGTGTGTGTGTGTGTGTGTGTGTGTGTGTGTGTGTGTGTGTGTGTGTGTGTATTAAAAAGTGTCAGCACAAAGGAACAAAGTAGAGAATGTATTTATAGTTCCTCCACCTACTATATTTAATATTTGTGAAGGAGGGGAATAATGTACGTACTCTGGAATTTCCAGTATCTTGCCTTGCTGAGGTACAAGGCAAAGCAAGAAAAGGTGCATTAGCTTTTAATAAGAACTCTCTTAAGAAAGACTAAAAGTATCTTGTACCTCAGCTTTCTCTGATTGAGAATTATGGAAGAGGAACTCAACTGAAAAACACTGTTTGGAAAAGGCATTTATGAATATTTATGGGTTTCTTCCCCAAACCCCAAAAACTTTAACCTTAGACTGTCTACTATTGACCTCACCCCTTTCCTAAGAGGTCTGTAGGGGGCGTGCATAAGCGCACCAACGTGCCTACCGTCCCTGTCCTATTGTTTCTCTTATTCTTTTATTTTTCTTATATGTAACCATTTCATGTATTCACAACTATGTATACATTTATACTTATTATCTTGTAAACAATTGGCAAATCAAATAAATAAATAAAATAAATAAATAAATAAATATATGTTCTAAGACTTATTGAGATCTAGTTGTTCAGAGCTGCAGAAGAGAGCCCTCTTGTGGCTATATTCCATCAACAAAGAAAAGTGTGAAAAAGAATGTACTATTATTAGATTCTTGTGAGGGACATTCTCAAAGGTTTATGTGATTAGTGCACTCTTAAAATAATTACCAAGAAATATCATCTGAAATAAAATTCTTATATTCTTATAGAGGCACAGGTGAGTGTGTGAATAATGTTTATATTTTGATGTTATTTAAATATCTTTAAAGAGTGCACCATTTTCAAATTGTCTACCTGTTTGCAAATCAATCTAATACGGTTAAGAGAGATTCTTGATGGTCTGTCTGTCACTACTATTTAGAGTTCAGCAAGTCAAACAGATTATTTTAGGTTGCAAAGATTTACAGGCCTTGGCTTTGTTCCAGCTGAGATATTATGTGTGTGTGTGTGTGTGTGTGTGTGTGTGTGTGTGTACACATACATATATGTAGCAGGGATTCCCTATTGTTGACTCTGAAAAAAGAGAAAAAAACACCAGCTTCTCATGAATTTTATTCATAGCTTTTAGTGATGAAAGTCCTAAGCTTTTGTTTTTGATAGCTTTGAGCTCTTTTTGTTTGCTGTTATAGAAAATTGTATAGTTCATTTTAATAGTTAAAACATTGGTGATATTTTATTTTCTTGGTCTTGATCAATTTGAAGTAGTTATTGAAATATTATTTAAACATTAAAGAACACTAGTTGGGGAATCTGGCTTTCCAAAATTATCCACTCTGTATGTAGAAAAACAAAATGTCAACAAGAAAATAGCATCTCTTAGTGATTGCATATTAGAAGGTTAACTATAATTTGAGTTATGCTTCTGAACATAACTGGATTAACTTCCTTCTCTGATATTTTATTTTATTTTTGTATACATGTTTCTATCCTACCCTAATTCATGGCATTTAAGGTAACAAGAGTTACAGAGTGCGCCATTTTCAAATTGTCTACATTATGTTACAAGAACATTCTAAAAATAATCTTATCACTCTCCTGAAAGGCTTATTGAAGAAATGTCAAAGTTAATTTGTGCATACTATTTTTATAGCATTCATAGTCAAAACCTATTACTGTCAAATTTCAGTTCCTAGTTCTCCTCCGGAGAATGTTCAAGCCATTGCTACATCACCAGAAACCATCTCTATCACCTGGTCCACACTGGCAAAGGATGCCCTCAATGGAATTCTACAGGGATTTAGGGTCATATACTGGGCTAATCTTCTGGATGGAGGTAAGTATTCTTTCTCCTCAAAATCAGTACTTTTCTGGGTTGCATGTAATGCTTTCTTCCCTTTTCTATGACAGAGTCAGCTTGTCCTTTGTTTCTGTTAATCATTGAATCTTTTAGGAATTGAAAATTATTTCATATATTGTATTATTCAATTGACACTATAATGTGCACTCTCACTTCCAAACAAAGATAGATAGATAGATAGATAGATAGATAGATAGATAGATAGATAGATAGATAGATAGATAGATAATTTTTGCGTAGCACTTTCCCTTTGCAGGGATGTGTTTCTATGGATTGGCAAAATGCCAGTGTTAAAAATCCTGATACAGCTATATTGTATACATACAATTATATCTAGATTGCATTTTTGCAGTATCTAAAATGTGCCTAGGTAGATAGAGACTGATAATTTCAAAATGGAGAACAGAATAATTAAGAACTCTTAACATACAGTTCCATTTCTGCACATTCTGAAATTTGGGGGGAAATTCAAATGAGTAGAGTACTAGAAACATCTCTGATATTTTATAATGCTACCCAACCGTAGGAGTATCTAATAAATCATTGATTAACAAAGTTAAGTGAAACTTGCTAGCAACAAATATCCTCTTTTAGCAATTGCTGATAAGAATCATCTTTTGTTGGTTATGATACTTATTAGAAATGGAAGGTGTGACTTAAACTACAATACTCATTTTGTTCACCATATTGAACTCAGAGATTGAATTCCTATAACTTATAAAGGGTATACTTTAAATAAATTGTGAAGAGAAGGTTCCCCATTGTCAAGAAAAACCTCTGTAGGGTGACTATCCAGGAAGGCGATCTCGGTTTTGTCTGGGAAGAGTGCTATCTACACACCATTATTCTTGGTTAATTAATCAAGTTATATATCTTAATATATATTTTAAGTTGAAATTGCTCTTTCTACTAGAACAGGACAAAATGAAAGGGTTCACTGGATCCAAAACGTTTGATTTCCCACAAAAAAAAACAAGATCTGTTTTGTCTCTTACATCAATCTGCTTTGCAACAAAAAAGATCTCTATAACCATTTTCTCTATAACCACATGTATTTTCAGGAATTAACAACAAATGAACATCATTTCCTAATCCAAATATCTTAATAGTGTACTTAGTGTACTTAAACAATAAACAGTGGAGGAAAAGGGCACATTCGGAGTTTCAAAGTATTTGACATTATTTTCTATCCACAAGACAATCACAATGTTTTGATTAAATGCATAGCATGGAAATTTAATATGTTCATTTAATAAACATAATAAACTTAGTTCCTATGGTGATCACAAGTTTAACTGGCCTGTTCTCATAGCAATATAACTACCACTTATTTGGAGAAAAATGCTACTGTCACTAACTCAAATTAATTTTTGGTTCTATAGAGCTGGGAGAAATTAAAAATGTCACTACGGTACAACCATCATTAGAGCTTGATGGTTTGGAAAAATATACCAACTATAGCATCCAGGTGTTGGCATTCACACGAGCTGGAGATGGGGTCAGGAGTGAACAGATTTTCACACGGACAAAGGAGGATGGTAAGACCCAAAATATACTTTGTAGAAATGGAATGCTACTGTTAGATTTTGCTCAGGTTGTCACTTACCTCTGTAAAAGCACCTTCAGTGAAATGATGACTATGACAATAATCATGGAAACTTAGACATTTCTCTGTGGCCTGCTATGAACTACATCTTTAGGTGAGGGCAGGATTGCCTCCTTAGAGCAATCTATCAGAGTTTGTCATCATTTCTCCCCATTGACCAACTGCCCAGGATGATGGATGTTGCCATAAAGATAGAGAGGGAACTTCCCGTAGCTCATTATAAACTACTAATTTGTGACCTTTGTTTATGGCACATTCTATCTTAATCTTAGGGGCTAATTTGTTATGAAGGTTTGGGAATAAATCTTCCTCTGATGTTTTTGAACTTAGATGTGCTTTGAATGAATCACAGTAATACATTCAGTGGGCATTGCCTCTGGAAATCCTGTGCTTTGGGCACATAGATTCTTTTCCTCATGAAATGGTAAAAAGATAAATATAATCTGTATTTTTATGCAATAAATACAAATCCAGGAGATAAGGAAGAGTAGCAATATAGTACGTGTTTATGTTTCTTATATTTTCAGTCTTGTCTTTAAAAAATCATAATTAACTCTGTCTGTTTACATAAAATTAATTTTTGACTGTGATAACAATAAAAAGACTAATTTTAATATTTGCATTTTTGCTCATTCTTTATTGAAATCAGGGAAAAATCATTTCCATTTACAGTATAGTGAATGTTGCAGCAAAAGAAATATGTTGGGTTTTTTAATATTCATTTATTCCATTTGCTAAGGTTTCTTTTAAACTATAAATAGAATTATTTATTTATGGAGTTATTTATAGAATTATTTTTCCATCTAAGGATTTATTTCACTGAGCATTAAAATTTAAACGCAGTCATTTTATCTCCATCTAGGCTTAAATTGCATTTTCACAGGCTGTTGTATGTTGTCAACATGGGAGTTGAGTTATTGCATTCATTAGAAATAGTACATTGTAAAACCTTAATTAAAACAATGAATCTGTGTCCTTTAATAGACAGATCCATTCAACTAGATCCATAGCTGCTACAAAATAGTTTAGAATATAGTACTAGTTTGGACTAAAGAAATCTTTTTTCTTCCTATTTGATGAAACATGGTTTAGCATTTTATTTATGTATACTGTATGTATATGCTACATGTATGTACGTATGTATCCTCTGAAAGTGAAGTGGCAGAATCTAAATTTGATAAGTGTATGTCTGCATGTATGTGTGTGTGTACTCTAAGCCAGCGGTTGGCAACTGATGGTCCGCGGCCCACTGGTGGGCCGTGAGAAAATTTTGGTGGGAATTTTGGTGGACCGCAGAGAAATCTCACCCCCAGAGCACCCCCCCAAAGCAATTAATCCAGGCTGCACAGAAACACAAGGCTGCACAGCCCACATGGCCCACAGGAACCCTCCCCGCCCACTCACTTCTTACCCAGGTAAACTTGCCTGCTAAATTTCTATTTTTCCTTTTTCCGACCATCATCTGTTCTGCTGTACCGGGAGATTTAGATTAGTTAGGAGCAGGAAATGGTTGGATTTCTTGCTTTCTAGCTAGTCTTTAGATCTTTGGCTCTGCTTTTAAGTACAGCCGAACCTCCCTTAGGACTGAAGGTTTGCTTGCAAGCAAATTCAGTGCAGACTCACGGCAAGCAAATTTGAGAGACTGAGCTAGCCAATGACAGATAGATAGATCACTGAATGATTCTGTGAGCAACTCAATCTTCCTGCTTTGCCTGATATTGGGTAAAAGTTGCTCTTTTTATATAAAAAAAAATCAACATTTACATACATGGTGTGTTGTGAGTTAATTTTGTGAGTTTGCTTGCAAGCAAATTTTATGTGACAGACTGAGCTAGCTGATGGCAGATAGATAGATCTCTGAATGAATCTGTGATTCTGTGAGCAACTCAATCTGCCTGCCTGCTTTGCCTGATTTAAAAGTTGCTCTTTTTTTATAAAAAATTCAATATTTATATAAATATTTATAATATTTACATACAAGCCATGCCCAGCCAGTCACAGGACCACCAAGCCACACCCACAAATTACGCCACAGCCACAGAACCAGTTTGTGGTCCCTGGGATCTAAAATTATGAGTTTGGTGGTCACTGAGGTCCAAAAGGTTGGTGACCCCTGTTCTAAGCCAGAGGTCACCAACCGGTGGGCCATGGCCCACTGGTGGTCCACACGAAAATTTTGGTGGTCCACAGAGAAATGTCACATCCAGAGCACCCCTCAAAGCAATTAATCCAGGCTGTGCAGGAACACAAGGCTGTGCCGCCCACATGGGCCACGGGAACCCTTCCAGCCCACTTACTCCTTACCTGGCAAACTTGCCTGCTAAGTTGCTATTTTTCCTTTTTCCAACCATCATATGTTCTGCTGTGCAGGAGATTTAGATTAGCTAGAAAGCAGGAAATCGTTGGATCTTCAGCTCTGCTTTTAAACTGAGCCGAACTTTTCTTAGGACTAAGCTTCTATTTGTCAGGGCGGACTGAGGTAGCCGATGGCAGATAGATAGATCTCTGAATGAATCTGTGATTCTGTGAGCAACTCAATCTGCCTGCCTGCTTTGCCTGATTTTGGGTACAAGTTACTTTTTTAATAAAAAATTCAATATTTACATAAATATTTATAATATTTACATACAAGCCATGTCCAACCAGTCACATGACCACTAAGCCACACCCACAAATTAGGCCACGTCCAAGAATTGGTTCCCACTTCTGCCTCTGTGTGTTTATGTGTGTGTGTGTGTGTGAGTGAGAGAGAGAGAGAGATATCAAGATCTGATCTAACCTCTCTCCCTCTCTCCCACCAACGTCAGCACAGTCAAAATTCATATTAGTGGTCCCCGGGATTTAAAATTATGAGTTTGGTGGTCCCTGAGGTCCAAAAGGTTGGCGACCCCTGTTCTAAGCACACTACGCACTCAGTACCTTATCAACAGGTATTTCAGTCCAAAAACACCAGTATGCAGTAGCAGCTCTTCCAATTTCACTGAATTGGCTACTTATGCACAATGAGAATCAATGGGCAGAGTTATTCTCACTGTAGGAAACAATGGATTCTATCCTACGTGGTTTAGAATGATAGGGTTTCTGGATTTTATACAGTATTTTAGCCATACTCACTTTGCCTCCTCCCATGTCTAACTCTTTCCTTCTATTCTATCCCCTCTCCTTCTAGTTAATCATTAGCGGCTCATTTAAATATTAACTTACAGACAAGACAAAGTTTAAGACAAAGAACAATTATATTCTGCTTCTAACATATTTCCTGCGTCCTGCAACTTAACAATATGAGTCTTCCTGACTTGATTCCCTAAATTGAATCAGCTTCCCTGAAAGAAATTATGTGTGTCTGTCAGTGTGTGTGTATGTTTGTGTGTTATAGAGAGATACTAAGACTTCAGGGCATAATGGAACCACAATTTTTAGTTTTTTTTAACTGAGATTTGATAATGTTTGCAATATTTGATAAATGATACTACATTAGCTCCCCTTCCATTTCCAACTATATTGAAAAATGCTCACTGTGCTGTTGGAAAAAATTATCCTTCTGGGTTCAGTTCCAAGTGGGAAAAAAGACACTGGAAACATGGAGGTTGTTTGGAAAGATGGTTTAATGGTGGACAGGACCACATGGCTTGGAGCTCCAAAGTGAAAAGGATGATCACATGCTTCAAAGTGAAAAGAGAAGAGAGGGCCAAGATGCTGAGAGACCCTTATATACCCTCTGTTGGGCCCCACCTTAAGAAAGGTGTAAGAAAGGTATCTCATTGGCTGTCAGACTCCCAGGGGCAGGGGTCTTAACTAACTTTGCAGACTTTGTCTGGACCACATGGCTTCACCTGAGTGTTGACTGATACAATCTTCCCAGACCAGGTGTTGAGAAGGGTAGAGACCTTTCTTATATAGAATACTCTGGCCTAGGCCTTAATGGCCCATTAGCAAAGGGGGAGGGCTGAGTTTCTGCCTCTCTGAGGTGAGTTTCTGCTTCTTGGTTTCTACTCTTTTTAGGGGAAATATTCTGCCTTTTTCCCCAGGAATTCATTTTTCTAGGAGAGGGTGCTAATTTCCTACAGTGCTTTAGGTGGGATCTAGCAACTGCATTTATCATTATAACTTTTCCTTCTTGGTGGAATATGCTTCCACCCATGTAGGCCAGGGCCCCCAACTGTTATTTCTCCTCTTTGTTTCGGTCTCCCAAGTCAGTGATCCCCAACCTTTTTTATGCCGCGGCCCGGTGCCGGCATCAGCTGGGCGCTGCGGCCGGCATCAGCTGGGCGCCGCCATCTTTTTGATGAAAAAGTGCTTCCGGTGACCTCACGGAAGCACTTTTCATCAAAAGATGGAGGCACCAGCGCTCTGGTGAGCTTTTCCGGGTAGAAATGGCTTTCTACCCGGAAAAGCTCATCACAGCTTCACCGCCGCCATCTTTTTGATGAAAAAGTGCTTCCGGTGAGCTTTCTACCCGGAAAAGCTCACCGGGCACTTTCATCAAAAAGAATGGCGGCACTCTTTCAGCGGACCCGGTATGACTTGTTCTGCGGACGGTGCAGTCCGTGGACCAGTGGTTGGGGACCCCTGTCCCAAGTGACTTCCATAAGCCACTAAAAAACAAAGGGATTCTCCAATTAAAGTGGAACACTTTTTGAAGCCTTATGCATCCTGACTTTTAGAGATTATCTCAAATGGTGCAAATTTCTCTCATCTTCTTCATGATAAAAGTATTTGCATCACTTGCAAAACACCATTTTAAATTTCAAGAGGCAAACCTTACATTATTTCAGGACTCTTTGATCATTTCCTAAAATTAATGCCATGGTTATGGAAATTAAGAAAACCATTCGAAAAATATTTCCATTTCCTTCTAGGCAATAAGAGATATCTAAGCTCAGAAAACATTCAGCATACTGCTGAGGTTTACAAAACTGAAACCCTCAACTTGCACTGGCACTATTATACAGAGGTTTAAAAATTATCACAGGTATTGAAGCAGCTTCTGACAATATTTTGTTTGGCTCTTCTCCTGTCCAAGGTGGGCTGGAAGTGAATGACAGCCACGTTGGGAAAAAAGGAAATTCTGCACTATAGGTCTGGATGGTTCACAGTCACCCCACCACACAGAGGAGCTCCATTTTCCAAAGTGACTTTGGGTTGGTCCATCTCTCTCAACCTAGCCTATCTCGCAGGCTTATTCTTGTTGTGAAGAGATATAGATCTCTGCCATCTCCAATATGGTTGCAGTGGCTGATCAAAAAAATGCATCCTAACATTGGCTATGATATTACAGGATACGCAGCAAGGCAGCTGAAAAAATTCACACTTGTCTATTGGTTGTTGCAAGAATTTGTCTTGAGATTTGCTACACTTTGCACATTCATACGCACTGAATTATTTCTCCAACTTCAACAACCGCATATGTTGTTCTTATAGTTCCAGGTCCTCCTGCTGGAGTTAAAGCAGCTGCAGCATCAGCTTCTACTGTGTTTGTATCTTGGCTGCCTCCCATCAAATTAAATGGTGTCATCCGAAAATATACTGTATTCTGCTCTCATCCATATCCCACAGTAAGTTAACCATTAGGTCACATGACCAAACTTATTGATTTGTATTCCATTGATTATTTAGAGTTCGTTTGGATTTTGGTAGCAGGAGGCACATTGCAACCCATCAAATATTTGCTAAATTGGAGTCTGGAGTGTGTGTGTGTATGTATGTGTGTGTGTGTGTGTGCATATGTATGTATGTATGTATGTATGTATGCGTGTGTATATAGTTTTTTATTAATTTATAATATGACATACAAAGAGAATACAAAAGTAAATATTAGGGAAATTAGAGAAGGAAAAGGGGAAGAAAAGAAAAAAGAAAAAAAGGCATTGACTTCCGACTCCTTTGGTGTGGTAAAATAAGGCATTAACATCCACCCTCAACTTTTTACTTTTTCATAATAATATAAACTAGCCATTTCTATAACAACATAGAGTCTAGAATGTATTTGCATTGTCTAGGAGTAAGTCCCATTTACCTCATTAGATAATGAGAACCCAAATTACATCAAAGGATTCTGTTTTTGAATTAAATCTATTCAGATTAAATCAATTAAAATAATTTAATTTACTATTTAAATTAAAATTATGTATGGTTAATTAGACTGAAATTGAACTGTCTGTTTGTTTTACAATCCTAATTTACTGCAGATTTATTATGACTGTGTTTTTGACAGAGTTATCTTCACTATGTTTTTGAAGTTTGAAATCTTAAGGCGGTGATTGTCCTGCTTCAAAATGGCCACTAGGTGACACTACTATCCCTATTTAATATTGGTCTCTCTCTGTACAATATGTTACATTTTGCTGGAGCTGGATTATTATTATAAAGAAGTTAGCCACTATTGAATACTTTCAATAGCTGAATACTGTATAGTTTCCAAACTAATATTCTAATAAGCTATTTCCATTTTTGGCTGCAAGAGCTTTTGTAGAACTTTCAATATTATGAACCACTTTCAACATAATCTTTGTTGGATGCTTTTATCCACTTTATTCATGGGTACAGGTAGTCCTTGAACTGCAACTGTTCATTTAGTGGCCATTCAAAGTTACAATGGCACTGAGAAAACTGGCTTATAACCATTTTTCACACTTACAATCATTACTGCATCCCTATGGTCACCTGATCAAAATTCAGATGCTCGGCAGCTGACTCATAGTTATGACAGTTGCAATGTTCTGGGGTCATGTGATCGCCTTTTGCGACCTTCTGATGAGCAAAGTCAATGGGGAAGCTGGATTCACTTAACAACCAGGTTACATCTTAACATCTGCAATGATTCATTTAACAATTGTGGCAAGCAAGGTTGAAAAGTGGAGCAAAACTTACTTAACAAATAAGTTAAGTTAATAAGTTAATTAAATTGCTTAACACTGAGCAACAGAAATTTTGGGCTCAATTGTGGCCATAAATTGAGGAATACCTGTACAATTTTTCTAACTTTTCAATATTTTATCTGCATTAATTGCTGCTCTGTTTAATTCTCTAGTTCAATTATGTATGGAAAAAATGCAGTATTTTTATTTTATTTTTCTTTAAAAAAAATATCTAAGTAATCCTGGAGATTTCTCTCAAGACCTTTGTTGATTTGCCAAGATAATGTAATTTTACATAAGGCCAGCAGGGATCGCTGTGACAGAAAACTTTTCTATATGATTTTGATAGCTATGGCATAAAAAATAAAAGACTCAGCTAGTATTATTTTTATTTTGAGTTACAGCAGGTAAATCTGATTGAGACCTATTTCACTGCTGTCTTAACATTTTTCTGACAAGTCACCACACAACTACAATTGATTTTTATTGTCAAAGAAATGGTCTGCAGTGCCAGTATACTGCTCTCATTGAATTTACATTGCTGTTTTTTAAAAATTGACTAAATTTATATACACATATGCCTAGACAGTGATACAAAATAGAATCAAACCATTTTTTAAAAGCTGATTGGTATTAACTTGCTATTGGAAATTCTGCTATCATGCTTTTAATCCTATGTCTGGTTTGAGATGTCAGGTCTTTCTCTTTCTTTCAATATATGTATATTGTTCACTTTTGTTCAGAAATATTTGTCTTTCCTATCACAGGTAATCAGCGAATTTGAAGCTTCTCCTGACTCATTTTCCTACAGAATCCCTAATTTGAGCCGGAATCGACAATACAGTGTCTGGGTTGTGGCTGTTACAGTTGCAGGAAGGGGCAACAGCAGCGAAATTATCACTGTGGAACCATTAGCTAAAGGTGAGGATTCTGCCCTTCGAAATTATACAACGTGAGCTTAGTAGAATTACTGAGTGATAGGGAATGAAAAGTTATTTAGTATCTACTCTAAGGAAGGCAAAATTGTCCATCCATTCACTTTTAGGCCATTTCAAGTTACAACCAAGAGAACTAGATTAAATCATATGGAAGATATACTGTAATGGCAACTTCTGTATCTACCAGTCATGTCTTCCTCATCGGTTATTTTATTCTAAGTAACATTTTATTTATACCAAAGCAAGCAAGGCGGGAGAAAAGTATAGGTACTCCTGGACTTACTTCCTTGACTTACAACCACAAAATTTATGTTGCTAGTTTATGTTGCTAAGTGAGAAATTTGTTAAATGAGTTCCGCCCCATTTTACAAATTGTCTTGTCACATTTGTTAACTGAATCAATGCAGTTGTTAAGTTAGTAACATGGCTGTTGTGAATCTGTTTTCCCCATTGTCTTTGCTTGTTAAGAAGGTTGCAAAAGGTGATCACATGACCCCACGACACTGCAACCATTATAAATGTGAGTCAGTTGTCAAGCATCCAAATATAAATCACACGACCATGGGGATGCTGAATGGTCATAAGTGTGAAAAATTGTCATGTCACTTTTTCAATGTTGTAACTTTGAATGAACTGTACAGAAACAAGAATCAGGAAAGCACTAGATAGCAGACATGATGGCTACATAAGTGTTTAAAACTCTAAAAGTTTAATATTCCAGGTCTTTGGCTGAAGTGTGAATAGTAATCCTTAAACACATCATGCTGTAAATAGAAATCTGATAGTCTTATTGCTAAAAAAACCTTTATAGGGCAAAGAACTATTAGTAATGCATGGCATAGGACAGAGAAACACTAACTCTATTTTTAAGAAAAAGGATGTGTTTAATCTCCACATTTACATAGATACTTTCGATTATTAAGTGGCAAATCTGAATTAATTGGTGAGTCATCTATTTCCTGTGCTTCATTAATATCTCCTAGAGGTTTAACATGATGTTATTAGCTAGGTTTCATTCACTTCTATTCCTTTTGATCAACCAAACTAATTTTGTATATAGTATTTTACTTTTTGGTTTGTTTGTGTGTGTTTTTGTATATTTTGTGCATTTTATTGCATATTTGAGTTTGTGTTTTGTATTTTAACTTTATTTGTTAGCACAATTCTCCTAAGAAGTAGACATGTTTCTTGAACAGGCTATAATCACAATTTTAGGATCATCATGTATATTGAATTCTTTATTGGCCAAGTGTGATTATGGACACATACAAGGAATTTATTTCCAGTGCATAAGCTCTCAGTATACATACAAGTGATAATCATGATCTACAATCATCATAAATCATAGATACAATACTCAGTGATAGTCATAGGATACTAAAGCAATCAACATAAATCATAATAGGATATTAAATAAAAGTAATTAAAATAATTCATGAGATACAAAAACAAGTTATAATCATAAGAATCTAAATAAATAGGTAATAGGACAAGTGAGAAAGAATAATAAGTAATATAGCCCTATTAGGTGGTTTAACATCTCAAGGCAAAGAAAGCATTGTGGGAATCATTTGGGTAATGGGGTGATAGCATGGAGGAAAAACTGTCTTTGTGTCTGTTTGTTTTGGTGTGCAATGCCCTACTAAACCTTTATCTTCTTGAGGGAAGAAGTTGAAACCTTCTTTTCCTCCTGTTATATGTCCAGAATGAAATAATCTTCACTGCATTATTTGTTCCAGAAGCACTAGTTAGTAATGAATTTCTTTGACATACTATTTAGATAAAATAACCAATGAGATTAAATATTCCACTTATTTTTTTATTTTGTTTTTGTGATGCTGGTCTAAACTATTTAAATCAGAGTCTTGCTGTATTATCCGCTCTTGATTATGAGCTGTTGTTTCTACTTAATATATTTGGCTGAAAAAAATGCTGTGGTAGCTTATAATTGTAATCAACAGTTTAAATATTCTTGGTTATTGATATACTAAAAGATGAGCAGTGTCACCATCATCATAAAATTTGCAGACCCATCACCATCCAAAAATTATTAATAGGTATGACAATAATAATGATAGGTGTCAATGAACTAATTGTCACCAAACCATCTCTAGAATTGCTCATTCATGACCAAGTTCTAAAATTCTATTAAAAAGAGTGCAAGTATAATTTCTGAAGGAAGTTGAATAAAATAAAATAAAGCATAACATTGGAACCACAATTGAAAAGCAATGCCTCTTCATTTCACGGAAACAGGGAACAACCAACAGCTTCTCCTGTGATGAATGTACTAGGCAGGACAATTCTGACTGGACAAGGTAGTCCTGCAGATGATTTGAAATCATGATGTATATCACCTTATATATCATAACTGGCATTTTGAGTTGACCCAGAAACCTATTGGCAATTAGTACAGTGGCAGGTATTATGTGCTTCTCATAATCAATATCTGCCAGTAAACAGGTCACTGCATTCCAGACCAACTACAGTTTTTGACTGGTTGAGGCAGCTCCACATTGCAGTAGACCAAATGAAGATGAGGTACTGTCATAAATCCTTGTGTAGCTAGATGAAATTGCAGCTGGTGCATTAGTTCTGGAGAAAGGAGCTTATGACTATGGTTTGCACAATGCCATCTAATAACAATTGTGAATATAGAAGGACCCTCAGTTCATTGACCGGCTCTTGTTAAGAGTAGGGCCTCTCCTTCCAGTCTCCAACTCTCATGAGCAATCTGGAAGAATGCCATGGTTGATTTTACCTAAAACTTGTGGGAGGTCTAGTAGGGTCCAAAGGGATGCACTATCCTCATCCAGATCCCCCCAGAGGTTATTCAGCGGTGTGATCAAGCCCTTTTGCACCCCTTAATATGTGAGGCCTTGCCAGGTATGAACAATCAGACCCACATATGCAGAGTTCAGCCGAACCACTTTATTGTGTTCTGCTTAGAATTCAGGAATCTTCCCCAGTCTGGCAACTACTCCTGAGAACAATTAGATAAGACTTCAAGAACTTAAAGGGGTGGGGGGAGGTGTCAACAGTAGCCTTGTACAGTTGTGGGGTGATTCCAGGGTAGCTCCATGCTCAATCCCTCCTTCTTGCCAGGCTTGGCATTTTCAACATGTCTAGATTAGACAAGCTTGATGAAAAATTATTTAGTTTCTGCAAAAATGGCAGCATGTTTAGCCAAGGACACGGAATGGGAAGCAGAAATGCAGGTTAGAGTCCCAAAGTACACCCAACCTTTTCATATATTGCAACTCATGTTTAGTGTGAGACATTTTTATTGCTTGCTGTTGAATGAAACAGATTATTCCAGTATCATTTTGTGAAATTATTTACATTAACGAAATCTTTGAAATATTAGCTGTGCTATGCTTTATTTTACCTATGCTTTATTTTATTTGCTTTGTGTGCTGCTTATTGATGGATAATATCTAAGTTATCTGAAATATCTAGAGAAAGAAAGAAAACCTCTAGGTGCAGAATATGTTCCAGAGTTCTTCCTCAAGTATGCTCTTAAACAAGTTTCAGCCTACCTGAACACAGCAATATGTTAATTTATTCAGTTAAAATACATAAGCAAACTTGTGAGCCTGAAGGAATTCTTCCATCTCTTTCACAGAATAGATAGTTCCCACTTTCCTTTCAAAGTGATGCTTGGACTTAAGCTCTGTGAACCACTGTGACATCTACAGTGATGGGAATCACATTCATCTCTTGTCAGCTACTGTTTTATAAAAAGAAGTTTCTAGAAATTGTTTTAAGTATTCAGGTTTGAATTTGGCCATTCAGACTCCTACTTGAAAGTTATATCTGCTCCATTTTCTATCCCTTTCCCTTTCCTCCTCCATTTGTGCATGCCATTTTTTTATTGGTTCACTTCATTTCATCCTTCCAGGTTCCCATCAAAGAAACAAAGAAGATATAAAAATTCAAGGGTCGTATACAAGTTTGTTCGCCCCAGTTCTCCAATGAATACTTTTTAAAAATGCAATTTCTGAAAATCTATGGCACCCCCCAAACTATCTCTTTATATCTTTCTTTTTCTGGGAAAGATATGCATTAACTCATTTCAAGTTTTTCCTACAAAAAAGTTCTAGGAATTAGGCATGATGACTGCACATGAAAAGATAACTTACAGCATACTAAATAGTAGTTTTGAACGTGTTTAGTGTTTTCCTCCAGTGCAAGCAAGAAAGCAATAACATGATGTTTATTCTTATTCATTACTATCATGAGGATCATTGTTTTGCAGCCATCTTTTCAGCAGATGTTAAATTATACTGTGCTCCACTAAGCAACTAGTAAAGTGAATTGAAATAAATTAATCTATGTAAGCAAAGGAAGACATTTTATAATCATTGTAATCCTCCTCTTCCACCTCCTGTTTTTCTCCTCTCAAGAAAGGGATGCCATATTCTGCATTTTAGCCCATTTTCCCCTTCATTTCTTAGCTCCAGCCAGAATTTTGACATTCAGTGGCACAGTAACAACCCCATGGATGAAGGATATTATTCTCCCTTGTAAAGCTGTTGGAGATCCTGTACCTACCGTTAAATGGATGAAAGAAAGGTAACCAACAACTATGTGTGCAGTGCAAATGAAGGTTGTTATGTCATTGGGTGTGTGAAAAAAGGAAAAGAGGGATTGTAATTAGGCCAATACATGCTTTGAAAGTGATTCAGAAGAAAAACATCTCATATGAATATGAGTACAAAACTTCTCTGTGTTTCATTAAAATAACCTATTTCCTTTCAAGTTTTGCATGAGCCAGAAAAACAAGATATAGATGCTTTAAGAGTTGCATTAATTTTAATGAATGAACTGCTAAAAGAAGCAGTATATATTTTTTTCAAATGCCTCCCCCTCCAAAACCTCAGAAAAGACAGGTGCAACAGCAAAATAGGCTAGTGCTTACACAAAGTCCAAAGTACTGTACATCTTCTGAGTTATTTTGAGACTCCTTGTTAATCAACTCCCAGTCATTCTTAATCATAGACATGATTAATCCATAATATGCCCACTCTGGGATTACTTGAACTATTTTCCACCTGTGGATTTAATTTAATTTCAACATATGTAGATACAGGTTCTTTCAAGCAGTTTTAACATTAAGAATACCTATCTTTAATTTATGGTCTGTGTATTTTGCAGATACAATATGATATGTTTTACCTCAAACATATCAAAGAACAACTCCCTGATTAGTGGGTTTCAGCTAATCTTTTATTGCAAGGCATTTTGCAAAGTTCTTTTACAAATTAATGTACTATTAGGCTGGTTTTGTTTCTAGGGTCTTTTTTCACATTTGCTTTTTTCCATTTAATTGAATAATTCATCACTCAATCCGATCCTGCTGTATTCTGCTGAGGATAGTATGTTTTATATATAAATGCAGAAAGGGTTTAAGGAAAATTATTAGTAGATTGATTTCTCCAAATTTTTCTCCAAATTAGATTCCTTTTGTTTCCATGTGTACTGATAACCGATGCATTTAATCCTTGAGATTAAAAAATAGTGAATCAACACTATACCAATGTAATAATAATAATAATACTTTATTTGCAGTCACAGACCAAAACACAAGTACAACAAAAGAAGAACATGGGAAAATTAATCATGAACAATTGGTCACCAAAAACTTGACTAAGGGGAATTACAGCGTTCTCCTCTGATGGTTACAGCTCTTAAAAAAAAATTGGAAACCTGAGAAGTGATGTATAAGGAGCCATCCCCTAGACAATATAAGAACAAATTACTAACATTGGGTCTAGAAGGGTCTGTTTCAAGGAGAGACAGTAACTTAGATCCGCTTGCGTTATACATAGGGCAATATAAAAGGACATGCTCCACAGTTTCAACCTCAGCTCTCTCACAGGGGTATAGCCACTCGTTAATCGGGAGCCTCTTAAATTGCCCACCCAGTAGTGCTGAGGGCAAGACATTAAAGCGAGCTAAGGAGAAAGCTCTTCTTTACTTGGGAATGGTTAGAGTGTAAAAATAGGAAGCCATCCTCAGTCCGTAATTATTAAATTGGCTGAAGATCAGAGCGGAGCAAGTTTTGTTAGCTCTGGCTCGTAGATATTGCAAGTCAATGTCCACAAGCCATTGGACTACCCTAAATTGGGCGTCCTTAAGGCCATAATCTCCCAGGGCATCCCCCGCAAAACCTAACAGGTGTAATTTCTTCATCAGCTCCCTCTCCCAACGAGAAATATGAGAGTCAGCCAACGCCAGGGAGAGGTAGCTACCAGGAACTGCCAGAAAGAGCACCCAAAACCACCATTTAAAGGTGTTAATCCACGCCATACATTCGGCTGATCGAGTGCCCAGTTCCAAGTACACCGGAACAAAACCAACACAAGGAGGAAGACCCAGAAGTTTTCTAAGAAAGACAGCCTGGGTTCTTTCAATACAATCCTTGAAGCCCCGTATCCATATGGGAATTCTGTAAAGAGTTTGAGCCAAAGTTTTAGCTTTGTAAATACACAGAGCAGAAGGAATAAACTGGCCTCCTTGGGTATAAAAAAATCTTAAAATCTGCTGGTGACTACAGGAGGCCGAATTCAGCACCTGGGTTCAATGTCTAGTCCAAGCACCGGTGTTCTGAAATTGAATACCTAAATACTTAAAATGGAAAACCTGCTTAACAGCATTACCATTGATAGCCCAGTTATACAATTTCCGGGCTCTAGAGAACACCAGTACTTTGGATTTGTCATAATTAATGGACAAGTGGTTCTCAGCACAGTAACTATACCAATGTAAACGAAGTAACAAATATTTTTCTAAAGTCAATACAGAACTATTTTTGGGGGTGGGGGCGGTATTGTATATCCAAGGTAATGGATAATGTAAATCTTAACCAGCAGGTGGCATTGAGATGGTTTCTTTGATTTCCTCTGATCTCAGATTCTCTCAAACTATTGTATTTCAATACTACAGTGATTTCAGACAGGACACATAAGGACACTTACTTGTGATTCATTCAATTGAAGCATAATACCTCTGCACGAAGGCTTAGCTAAACAAGTAATCAGCCAATTCTTCTGAGGAAGAGGCTAAAGCCTGGTAGGCTTTGATGGAACAGGCAGCTCATATATCCAACAATAAACCTGACCTGTTCATCTTCATGCTCACACTGCCTGTCCTCCCTCAGAGCTGCCTTGTCTACTACATACATGGCTTTCACTGGCAAGTCTGCTGCAATGGCTTCAGCTGTTGGTCTGTTCCAAACAGGCAGCAACTAGATCTAGCATCTCCTCAGCTCTTCAACATTTTCTATAAAAGTAATTTCCTGCATTAATCTGATGTCCTAGGGGTGCCTATATTCCCTTTTATTTAATTAATTTATTTCCCTTATCTATATGAAAAAATGCCTAGTATGTTGAGCATTCCAAAAAAGGCTCAGGGTGGTGATAGTGCCTTATCCAGCCAGGATAGGTAGAAATCTGATTAGGAAGTAACAGAGTTGATGTTGCAAAAGTACTCTATTCACTTCCTTGGAACTCACCGTCTCCGAATGAGCCTACCTCAAGTCTAGCAGACTCTTCCATTGGCATTGTCTAGTTCAAATCTAGCAGCTCTTGAAATTACATGGCTTTGCCTACCAAATGCTTTGAAAATGCTTTTTCACACAGACCTTTTAGAAAGCCGTGCAAAAATATTTTCCTAAAAGGAAAAAGGATGTCTCAAAAAGGGGCAGTGGGTAACATTCAGCAGATGTAAAATGGGTAAATAATATCTCGCTACTCTATACGTTCAAATATGATTTTGTGCTAGTTTTTGGTCAGATTTAAGATGGGTTTTCTTTCACATGCCTTCCAGGGGGTCTCCTCTGAATCTTCTTGAGCTTCTCAGTGAACTAAAGAACTGTAGAGGATGTAAAATTAGGGAGTGGTGCTTCATTGCAATCTGATCCAATTCCCCATTCATTTCTTTTTTCCAGTGGTTAATCACAGTCTCAGCCAAATGGTCCATGAGAATCTTCAGAGACTTCCCAAGAGCCCCTTCAAAACCATAGGCTCTATCAGACGCCTTGAATGGGCCAATATAATACCTTCTTCCACTGTGAGGGAGATTGCACTGCAAAACTCCACAGCAATCAGAGAGTGATTTGCCCATGATCATACCCTTCACTTTCAAATCACATTGTGTTTCCCCTGAGAAAAAAACCTCTAATGTGTGACCTCTCGTGTGTTGGACCCTCAATAAGTTGGGTCATGTCCATTATTGTCATGGCAACTTTAACTTCTGGATCACTCTAGACTCCCCACTAAGGGAAGGCAGATTTAAATCCCCTAATGCTACTAGCTAAGAGACCTCTACCACCCTACTTGGAATCAATCCAAGCAGTCTTGGCTGGGACCCCATTCTGCAGTGGAGGGGGAGGAGTTACGTAGGGCACAAATTGATCCAAACAGGATCTCATAACTTCTCTATGGTGAATGTCTCTTGATTCCAGAAAAGATTTCTGGATGATAGTAACTACCCCTCCTCCACTGGCATTACTATTCCAGAGACCACGACTGAGATTAGTATGTTTGATTATTGCAGAACAGTCTGAAATTCAACATTGTGATGGATTTCATTTGCATATTGAATGGTGCTGCAATTGTTAATTTATTAAAATTTTTGCAACAGGTTAAGAAATAAATGGATGCTTGGAACAATTCTACCTTTTCATCAGCCAGCCTCAGGAAGTAACATGAGGGTATAAGAATATCAGAAGCACAATAATCTTGCTATTGGGCTTAGTGATTTTTTTCCAGGCATTTCCTCTACCCCTTCCATATTTTTAAAACTAACCCCAGATCTAAGTTATATTGGTTGTAACTTCTTTAATGTATGATTTTTGCTTCCTGTGAGGCAGTAACGGGACACCCAGTCTAGTGATGATTGATGGGCGAAGAAGCATCTTTAGCAATGGCAGTTTTGTTATCCATACTGTGAAAGCAGAAGATTCAGGATATTACAGTTGTGTGGCTACTAATAACTGGGGATCAGATGAAATTATTTTGAATTTGCAAGTTCAAGGTAAGTTAGCAGTGTTTCTTTCCCTGCAACTATTTCTTAGTTTGAGGAATTTTTATTATTATCAAGATAACAGAACCTTTCAAAGTGTAAACTGGAAATCATAGTGTGTCCCTGGAAAGCAACTAGGAGAAAGCAGCTCTCTGATAACTCAAAGGCTATACAATGGATATGTCCTTTGGTTCAGTGAACTAGAATCAGTATATAAAAATTACTTGGAAGTAGATTTATTCTGAGCATTAAAGGAAACTTTCAAATTGTAAGAATTGATTAAATTGCTGTGTTCACACAACACACTTATCCATGTCTGATTTAATCATGAATAAACTCCATTTTCTAGGCTAACACAATAGAGTGCTTTATATTAAAAAGGCTGTTAAGTTAGCTTTCAATAGTGACTTGGTTGACATGGGTGTTATTCTTCAGTAATAATGCAAGTGATTGGAGACAATAGTGCATTGTTCAGACTTTCACCAGCCTATCAATAGATCTAATTGTGAGTGATGTTGGGGACTGCAGTTCAGCCATATATAGAAAGGTGATACACCTGATGTATAGGAATAGTTGGAAAGGTATTTTCCCTGCCTCCTGGTAGGTGATTATACAGGGATTGTAGTGGTGGAAAAGTCAAGGGCAAAAATATGATTACGAATGCCAGCTAAAATGATATAATATTTGAATAGTCAAAGAAAAAAAATGTTCCTATGTTTTAATTGAAGATGTCATATTAGCAGACACATTGACAGATAACGACTTACCTATTTTCCCACCTCAATTCTGTGATAAATGTACGTATTTAAAATCAAATGATTACTCAAACTATTCTTCATTTCTCCTTTTAACTATTTCTTATTCAGTTCCACCTGACCAGCCTAGACTTACTGTATCCAAAACGACCTCTTCCTCAATCACTCTTTCCTGGATACCTGGAGACAATGGAGGCAGCTCTATTCGAGGTAACATTCAATAGTTTCATTTCAATGCCAGAATGTTTTTTTTTCTTAAAGGAGTGCCCTACATGTTGCCATTTCATCCCAACAGAAGTTTATGTTAGTTTTGCTTATCAAAAAGTTCAGTTATCTGAATAATGCTGCTTACTTGACAGTAAGGATTTGGAAATAGTGTCCCATATGAATCAGAGATGCCAGTTATTTAGCTAACAAAATATTATATGATATGTCCTAGAATGGATTATTTAAAAATTACTGCATTCCTGATTTAGGTTTGATTGATCGATATTATATTTAATCTGGGATATTGTTAATTACTGAATTCTCAACAGTTTTGAATAAATTAAAAGCATTAAATTATTAAAATAAAAATAAAAGAAAATAAGTATAATTAATACTTAAATATAACACGTAATCAATGCAAGCCTGTTCAAAGTGATACTCAACTCTGCAAAGAGAGCAGTTGAAATAACTAGAACAGCCACAGCATAGAAAACTAACTTGAACCAGGAGTAGATCAGTTCATACAGTTGTAGATGAGCTTCATCATCTTGATCTCAGTAAATACTGGAAGTTCATATAGAAAGGTAAATATTCTCACACAGCCTGGACTTAAGGCAGGGTTTGAAATTAGTGACTGGTGCTTCGTGTTTTGTACCAAATTGAATTGGCAGACAGAGCAGTATCAGTGTAAGTGTCACTGGAGTAAACCCAAAGGCCCCACAAGGACTGCATTACTACATTTGAACCTGGAGGTTGTCAGCATGTAATCTATCATTTTATCATCTTGTTTCCAAAAAGAGATGCAACTGGCATAATCTGGTATATCAAAAAGTGTCCCCAATTGGAAAACCAGAACAAAATTGAGGTTTTTATACTGTGCTTTCTTCTTCGGGGAGAGTGTAATCCCATTTAAAAACCCCCACATTCTAGAAATGTAGTCCCATCTCCAACTTAAAAAAAAAAAAATCCAAGAAGATGCAGAAGAATTTCAAAGTCCTTATTAGTCCTCCTGATGTAAAATACTCTTTGATTCATATATTTTTTAATCTAATTAAATGTTCTGCAGTATTGGACTATGCTTTGTTTTTTTTTTACTCTTTGGTAGGTTATATACTGCAATACTCTGAAGACAACAGTGAACAATGGGGTAGTTTTCCCATTAGCCCTAGTGAACGTTCCTATCGATTGGAAACGCTGAAGTGTGGCACATGGTACAAGTTTACTCTGACAGCTCAAAATGGAGTGGGACCAGGCCGCATCAGTGAGATCATAGAAGCCAAAACACTTGGGAAAGGTATTGAAATTATATCCTGCCTTTATTCTAAATTAAATATTTGAATTCCCATCTGCAAAACACTTTGGAAAGTTGGGTTAATTATTTTCCATAAAATGTGAATGAAACATTTATTGAGCAATCTCTACTGTAGTACGCAGTATATGCTGAAGTCTTAGGCCATCCCTTTAATATTGGTTACTGCAAGTTGTTAGAATTTTTGTTCCTTCTTGAAGATACCTCTTTCATCTTTTAGTCTGACAAAGATATTTTAGTCTGACAAAGATCTATACATGGACTTGTACACTGAAAGTAGGTCTCAAGGGGAACACAGTCATCTTAGATTTCAACAGATTATAGTCGTTTAGTTCTGAAAATCTTTGCAATTGCATTCTAAATCACCATTATCCCCTTCCCAATGTATATCCTCTCCCCAAAAATATCATACACAAAGAACTCCAAAAACTATAACTGTCAGGGCTCTGACAATCCACCCCTATTTGAATCATGAGTCTCTAGCCGCATCTCTCAGAGTTTTAAAAAAATAGTTTATTAGGAGTGAACATGTCGGCGTTACCTGGGTGCAGCCGACACTGAGTCACATCATTCATCTCACCCTTGACCCTGGTCTTCCCCCACTCCCTGGATGTTTATTCTCCAATGGGACACATCCATAGTCAAGAGTCATAAATCATGCTGTCCAGTAATAATCTTGCGTGCCAGAAGCTTCGGACGCCTAGCAATTATCTATGAAAATATTTGAGGTATGCATTACTCCCCCCCCCACTCCCTTTCTGCTGACAACTCTAAAAACCCAGAGAAATATTTTTGAGTTGACAATAACTATGAATAATAAGCAGAGGACAAAGGGGAAAATGACAAAGGTTGTTTTAAAAAAACACAAGACAGAAACAAACAGAAATATGCATTCCAACTTGAAAATTAAAAAGAGATTCCCATCTGAGAGACTAAAGTCACTGTGTCTTCTATCTATTACAACTTTTTAAATTGAAATATATATTTTCTTGTAGAGCCACAGTTTTCAAAAGAACAAGAACTCTTTGCCAGTATTAACACCACTCGAGTAAGATTGAATCTTATTGGCTGGAATGATGGTGGTTGTCCAATCACCTCCTTTATTCTGGAATACAGGCCATTTGGGACAACAGTGTGGACTACTGCACAACGAACATCACTTACCAAATCATATATAGTATATGATCTTCAGGAGGCAACCTGGTATGAGCTGCAGATGAGAGTCTGTAACAGTGCTGGCTGTGCTGAAAAACAGGCCAAATTTGCAACACTCAATTATGATGGGAGTAAGTACATTCATTTCATTGTTGTTTAATCAAGAATATTCATAAATAATATTTCATATAATGTAGCTTACGTGCCATTCATTTTTTTATCTTGCAATATGGCATTTGTGTGTAGTAAAGGAAACATTAACGATGTTTGCAGGCTGAAATTCCACCTTATATGCCATCTTATTGAAACATTTTTACATGGAGCTGCTGAATTTATATCAAGTTTTTCAGGGAGATTGTTAGTAAGTACAATTCATCTTTGTGATGGATGCTTCCAGGTACACGTAGGATGCCTTTGTGTTCCTTTAGGATCTCCAACAACTTTTTAATGCCTTTTCTATATTCTTGATCTAATTAAACACACACTTCACCCTTAAAGCACCCAAAATATTACCCAAAGTAATTCTGGCACAAATGTCAGAAAATATTAGGATTTCTTTCATGCTTGTTTTTGATTTGAAAATAAACTGTTACATAGAGAGTAATAGTGAGCAGCTACAGACTTGTACTTGAAACTTTCTGCTTCACTTTTTTCAGGTGAAAATTCAAAGGCTGAAAATTTTTTCAGCCTTCAATTCCCTTCTTCTCCCCACTGTTTGAAAATGAAGCCTGTAGTGTCAACATTTAGGCTTAGCTTAGCTTGTCCAAGTTTTGATTACAGGTTTTACTTTTTACTAGACAGAAGGATTTATTTATATACCCTTGTTGAACTGAATCAGGAATATTTTTGACTCCACATTATTATTCCATACCATGACATTGGGAACAAGAGATACCAGGGTCTGACTTTGAACAAATCTTGAAAACGCTAATTCTTAATGGACACATATCTTCAGTTTTAAAAGAAAAGGGGCCACATTGCTCTTAAAAGTAACTTGTAGTTGGTATTTCAGTTAGAACCTTTTTGAAAATATGCACAACCCTTCTATTTTCTGCACTAGCTGACTACAGGGCTTCAAAAAAATAAAATGTGAATTCTGAATTCAGCCTGGAACATTGTGTGTGTAAAGAATGTGTTGTCCAAAGAGCGGTAGCCTTTATGAAGCAGATCATTTATCTACCTCAATGGTTCCCAACCTTCTCTTTCATGTAGATCAGGGGTGTCAAACTTAAGGCCAGGGGCCAGATCCAGCCCACAAGGTACTTAGATCTGGCTGACGGAGCCACCCTGGAAACAGCAAAGGACCGGCCCGTGGTGCCTCTGCCAGCTAAAATGGAGCTTGCAAGGGCTGCACATTGCCCTCCCAAGCTCCGTTTTCACTGGCAGAGGATTGCAGGAAACCGCCGCAGCTGAAAACGGAGCTTGGGAGCCTGTTTTTGCTGTCACAGTGATCAGGCCACCACTAGCACCCCCAACACTAGTGACGTCGAGCTGCCCAAGCCCTAGCCATATCCACCAAGCCCCCCAAGGTCAAACACAACTTTGATGCGGCCCTCACTGAAATCGAGTTTGACACCCCTGATATAGATCATTATATTATCACTGATTTTTTTTTAAAATCACCACATAAGTGACATTTAACAATGTGCAGACATCATGGCTTATTATTCCCTTACAGCACCACTTAATTATAATCTGTGGTGTCTGATTTAAACATTTTATTCTTCTTAAACAATGGAAATGACATATTTTTTATAAGATTTGTTTATTCCCATGTGACAATTTGTGAGCAAGGATGTCAAAATTTTGCGAGATTTAGTAATTTATTGAGATATTGGACATTTTTAAAAATAATTTTTATTTTATTACTTAACAAATGTCATTTATGGCAACTTTTTCAAATAGTTGGTCCACAATCACAAGTTAGGAACCATTGCTTGAGAATAATCTCTGAAAAAAACTGCTTCTTAACTAAACCCTCATCTTAGTTCTCTTACCTATTTACAGACAGTTTATAAGTTGATTTTGTCTTGGTGCTGATCTATTCCTGTCCAGTGAAAACTATCATTTATATGTGCATATAAATGTAAGAATTTAAGACATATTTGAAAAATGTACATCATTTCCTTAAAATGACCCTAAAAATGAAAAGAACCATCCTCATTTGTGGCTACAAATTTCAGGATGAGTATAAAAAGTGATGGTCAAAAATAGCTAATTAGAACACCCGTGGTTACATGAGTGAACTTAAATCTACCACTAGCTTTTATGTAGATTCAAAATATGATGTGAATTAGCTTTTAGTAATGTATAGCAATCAGTGCTATTAGACAATCCATACTAAGCATAGATTCGCTAACTGCTTAGTGATTTAAATTTTAGAAAAGCAGCAAAATGCCAGCCACATTTCCAAAAGGACTTCACTGTATATAAATTAGATCTATTAGAGAAAAATTCAGATTAGGCTCACAGGGCATATATATCAGCTCTTTTAACTAGTGACCCATCCTTCCTGCCTATGCCTCTTAAAATTTATTAAACAATAAAAAGGAAATAAGATTAAACAATCAGAAATGTTTGAAAAAAAGAAAATGACATTACTGTGAGAGCAGACTAAATGCTTCCCTTCAGAATCAGTAAGTCTGGAAACCTCTTTTAGTAGTCACTGAACTCTTCATTACATTTGACTTTGTTAAGATTATTTTGAATAAAATAGCAGAAATGGAAAGCTGCAAGAAAAGAATACAATCTAGTAATATCTTTCTTGACAATAACATTTAGTGCCTCTGAAAATAAAAATAGTAGATGGCTTCCTTTGCCTGGAATAGTATCCAGTTATTCCCTAAAAGAAAGAAGAGGTGAGGATTGATAGAGGTTATCCTGAGGGTAGGATAGATGTTGTGAATCAAATAAATGGATTTGTGACTAGCATATTGACTGTGCCTGCCATTTGTTGAGCAAGCAGTCTTCTCAGTAATATCCATGTGACATGCACGGTCCTGAAATGTCAAATCACACTTCACATGATTGTCTGCCTACCTTCACACTCAGTAATTGTGACTTTTGAGTATACAAAAAACTTTTTTTTAAAATATTCCCAAAATTCAATAGGCTATGCAAATTTCAGACACCTTAATAAGTTTTCATTGTAGAGGATCAGACTATTAAGGTTTTGCAAACCTTCCTAGTTTTATCTCCTTTATTTACTAAGTTCCTCCAGCCTGGCAAATCCACAATGAAGCACTTTTTTTTGCCTAGAATTGTGGTTTTTTTAGTAGGAATTAGTAATGCTTGCCTCAAATAAGAGGTAAATATAACTCCTATAATATTTTTCTGGCTGGAAGTTAATTCTTATGATTGAAAGGCATACTGTGTTTTGTTCCCTACAATTTCTGTAAGGAAGATTGTGGTTTTAGGAAGAAAACCAGCATTTTTCATGGCAATAAATATGGCCTGATTTGTCTCTTGTTTCCAATGAAAAAAATGAGTGGCAGTTTGCCTCAAAATAATGCAAAGCTAAAATGATGAAGCTTTCCTAATAAATTGAACCTACCGGTCAGCTTCTGTGCACCGTAGTCACTTAAAAACCAACCTTTTCTCTTCGTTGATAGGCATCTAATGTCATGACACTGTTTCCAGGTACAATCCCTCCACTCATTAAATCAGTTGTCCAAAATGAGGAAGGTCTGGCAACCAATGAAGGGCTAAAGATGCTGGTGACTATTTCCTGTATCTTGGTTGGGGTCTTGCTGCTTTTTGTGCTTCTGCTGGTTGTGAGAAGGAGACGGAGGGAACAGAGACTGAAAAGACTCAGAGGTAAGAATCAATCTCAATTATTGCCTCACATATGTCATAATTTCTATATAAAAATGTGGAGATTTACACAGAATAGAATAAATTAAGCTGGTTTTCATATTACAAAAATAATGAGTGCTATTTCCCATACCCAATAGGCAGTGTTTGGTGTATTGGTTAAGGTGCTGGCCTTAGAGTGTAGAAGATTGTGAAATCTAGGCCTGCCTTAATCATGAAAACCAGCTGGGGGACTTTGGACCACTCTTTCTCAGACTACCTCACAGGGTTGTTGTTGGGAAAATAGGTGACAGGAATATTAGGAAGTTTGCTGCCTTGAGTTATAAAGTATATAAAAAGGCAGAATGAATATATAATAATAACAGTAACAACGATAAACAATGATACAACTCTTGTAACATTAATAAAAAGAACATATTTTAAGGAATTTAGAAATTTATCTTGGCATGTAACATGATAACCATATAATGTTCCAATTCTATCAGAGAGTTATAGAATGTAGTACAGGTAATCCTCAATTTATAACTACAGTTGAGAATGGAATTTCCATCCCTAAGGTACGGACTCATTAAGTGAGTCACACCTGGTTTTACAACTTTTTTTTGCCATGGTCAGAAAGCAAATCCCTTATGATTGGGACCTCTGGGAAGGTCACAAATGATGTTCACATGACCCTGGGATGCTGCAGCTGTCGTAAGTACGGGTTGGTTGCTAAGCACCCAAATCATATGATTGCAGGGATTCTGCAATTGGTCATATGTGGAGGGAAGGTCATAAATCACTTTTGCAGTCCCATCGTAACTTCAAACAATCATTAAATGAATGGTTGTAAATTGAGGATTATCTCTATAAAAAGGGATATGCAGATTATGCCATTGATTCTTATGACATTATTTTAAAAAGTCATGATCAATTTGCTATTTCAGATTACTTCAATAGTAGTTATGCATGAAAATTCTTCCTTTTTTTGTAACTTTGTAGATGAAAAGGTTGCAAATTCAGTGTATATGAATGACGTAGAGTTTATTTTCTATTTGTTGCTGCTAGCAAATATTTAGAGATTGCTAAGATTTTGATGTATTTGTTTGTCATGTATTGCTTAGCTTGACTAGTGATGATTCCGTTTTAGCCCTGTCTTTCTTCCTCTTAGTTTTTACAGCCAACACTATCTGAGGTACAAAAGGATTGATTGCCAGAAGAACAAGAGAATTAAGTGTTGATTGGGGAAGGGGACAGAGTAGATGATTTAACCTAGGTTCCAACTGCTGCAAAAACTATATTTTCTTGTCTCCAAAGGAAGTTCATCCAAACAGCTACTATAAAATGAACTGTCCGTGTTGCTGAATATGGTAGAACTCAAGTGAAAGCTGCAGGAGTTCTGTAAATTTCCCAAGAGAATGTATCCCAGAAAGGTTCAAAATAATAGATGGCAATAGATCCTAATAAGCAAAAGCTAAGACAGCAGCTGGGTTTCATAATTTTATCTTTCCAACCACACCAGTCTCTCCTTTACACAGTACAAGAAGTTGATTGTATAGTTAAATTTAATATTCCAACATGTCTAAATTCTTGATTGTGCTGCTTCTTTGTGGACATCATTACCGGAGTTGACAATAACCCTATATTCTGTGTTCTAAATATGTCACATTCAGTAAAATTTTAAATTATTCATATCTTAGATGTTGGATTTAAAAAAGTTGAACAGGAAAGGGTAGCTTAACTGCTCCACGTATCCTCTGGATACTGACTTTATCTCTATATAGGTAAATATTAATTAGGGAGCAAGCTTTTGAACTGATAATAGATCATTATGCTAATCATAAGGTAATTTATTTGCTTTTAGCTTAGGATGTTGGGTGAATCCTATCTATTATAGTTCAACATTATATGGAACCTAGATCACTTGTGTTCATGTATACTTCAGAGCAGGGGTGGGATTCTACCGGTTTGGACCGGTTCTATAGAACTGGTAAATTGTGCCCCTGGCTGGCCCTGCCCCTCTCAGCCCGCCCCTCCCCTCCCTGCCCAGTCAGTCCTTATCGCGAATGCGCAACATTGCATGCATGCCCGGCATTGCTGACTGCATTCTTCCCCGCCCAGTCACTCTTTAAAGTATTTTTCCTCCTGACGATCAGCTGTTCTGATGATCAGCTGTCTCGGAATCTCCCTGGCTGTTTTACTGCTTTGACCAGGAGGCTTCCCTGAGGCCCAGGAGGCAAAAAGGTGTGTGTCCCTGCACTCTCTTTTTTGACTTCCTGGGCTTCAGAAAAGCTTCCTGGAACCAAAAATGCCCCCCAGGAGGCTTCCCTGAGGCCCAGGAGGCCCAAAAATGGAGCACATGGCGTGCTGAAAAAAGCCACACCCACCCAGTCACATGGCCATGCCCACCTAGCTATGCCCACAGAACCAGTTGTTAAAAAATTTGAATCCCACCCCTGCTTCAGAGGAAGAGAAAGAAGGCATGAACTTAAGAGACTGCCAACCTATTGTAGGAGAACAAAGTGTCTTTGAGCCAGCAGAGGGAAATCATGCTACTAATCAATAGGGATCCTGCAAAATTGGCTAATCTTTTGACAGTGATGAATTAACAAACCTTGATTAACTATCAAGTCCTAAAACTATTAAGATCTAGCAAAAATAAAATAATCCCTGCTAGATTCCTAGAACAAGGGTTGGGTTTAACTTTGGTAACTCTTTGCTATATTGTTCTTTTGAATTCAGATTTATTCTGACTCTGGACTGTGTTAATCTTGTACCTGTGTCAAATCCTTGATCTGCTTCTGTGACTTATCGTGCCTTAAATCTTGGGACATCTTTCCTCATATTTTTTTCCTTACTCCTTGGTTTCTGCAATATGGCTTCTGATATTACACTGTCTTGAGCAATGTAGGCCATGAGAAAGTTTATTGTCTTCTGTTTTAGGTTAAGAAATCTCCTCCTCAGTTTCCTGGCCCCAACCGCAATTCTTGACTACAAAAGCAGCACATTATCACTTAAACATTTTATTTTTTAATTAAACAGTCAACAGCCTTAACAATGTGCATTATTCCTGTGACTTATGTTAGACTCACATAGGTTGTTGGCAAAAAAATCTGGTTTTTGTTTTTTAATATGACACTTCTTACATATGCACAATTTATTGTAGTGCATTGCTCATGAACGCTGGAATAGTTTTTATACAAGAATGAATATATGAATGTTAAATGTTAGTGCTGAAAACTGAAGGACATTGAACATGACTGTCCTCCAATGATAATAAAATAACCTCATGACTCTATAAATAAGTCTTTTTGCTCATAATTAAAAGTATACTTTCTTAATTAATTAAAATGACATGAACAATTAAATGTAAAAAATAGCTTTCAGAATGTGTTACAAAATTAATTAAAGTATCAAAATAATCATCTTGAATAATGCACATTAGTAAAATTGATACAAATTTCTTACCTTCTATTGCAGTCATAGCAGATGGTCATAAATAATTAAACTTGTTAATAGATAAAAAAGAATCCATAATATCAGCCTCCAGTGTGATTACGCATTTATTAAGTGATCTTTATTTCCTAAGTTCTAAGTCCTTCTTTTTGTTGGTATCTATGTGTGTGTGTGTGTGTGTGTGTGTGTGTGTATACACATACATACATACATACATACATACATGATATACAATTTCATATATACAGTATATGCACACACATACATACTTATATATAGGAAATACACACATACACACACACACACACATATACACATATACACCAACATTAGGAAAGTTTGTAATAATATCAAAGTGAATTAGCTATACCATTTCATTTGATAAAATTATGGTTGTTTCTATGTGCAGCGTAGCTATGTCCACTGAAGTGAGTAGACCAATCAAGGCTGGCTGGCTCCACCCCATATTTTAGTGAAGCATCTCATAAAAGCACATTGCCAACAAAAAAAATACTGTTTCCTAAACACATACTTATGTGATGTCCAATTCCATCAGATCCAAAGCTCTTTTACCTCCCCATTAATAGCAATTCAGTTTTATGATTGAATATTCAGGCTGCTCTCCCACATTTAGTCTCTTTCAACCAAGATGAAAGCTTCTATCTGGTAACTGTATAGAGATTGTTTGGGGATTATTACGCAAATGTAAGTACTAATTAGCTGTTTACATAATGCTACTATTTCTCCTGCTTTCTTTTCTTTCAGATGCAAAAAGTTTGGCTGAAATGCTTATGAGGTAAGAATAGTTAAAAAAGCAGAATCCAGTCATTAATTTTAAAAAAGGATTCCATGAGTCAAGGCCTTGGGACTACTTCAAAATTCATACCTTCTTTGGGAACATTCTATTCACACATTTCAGAATGAGAAAAGAAACTTCTAAGCATAATCCTCAGCATGTCTTTTTCTGCACTGAGGGGGAGTAGTTAGTGAGCAAGGCTAATAGAGCCAATGTTAAATGTAACCTGAATAAAAATTGAATGTAATTTAATGTAATTCAGTGTAAAATGAAGTATATTTATTTGATTTGGTTAAATACAGTTAATTTGATTGTTCCTTAAAAAGTTAAGACTTTTCAACCACATTAAAATTGCATTTAAGCCATTAAAAGGACAGTGATAGAAAAAGCAAGGGTTGTAGTCAACTTGCCATTGACTTAAATGCTGTAACTTGAGTACACCACATATTAATAGCAATTCCAGCAGTTCCAGTTGCTATCATAAGCAGTTATTAACTGAGGACCTTATACAACTATAACTTTAATCTTCATCATAACTTTGAACAATCACTGAAAAATTGCTCCTAGGTTTATATTACTTTTTTGATTAGTCCTTTGCATGAAAATAGAAGTTAGAAATTAATTCTAATTTCTTAACTTCTTGAAAAATTATATAAGGTAAATCCTTGCAATTTTGCAATTTTCTCAAAAGTTCTCTGAAACCCACCAATTTTGTGTTCCTGCTAATTCTTTTATACATAAATATAATTATGTGGATATATTTAACACACGCTATGAACCAATTAAATATTCTATTACACTTTTATTGCCCAGGTTGTATTTTTATATTTCCCCCTAAAAGATAGTTTATGCTAAATATAATTTTAAAATAAGAATGTAATCATTTTGGTTATATGCTATAGCAGTTATTTGAAATCAATGCAGAAATATTTATTTACATAGTGCTGCTATTGCAGCTACAGTAACTCATAGAAGAGTTGAATAAATACCAACTTTTAGAATATGTTATTTCTATATTTGCTGTATTGTTAGCAAATCTAAGTGAAGCAGAGTGGAGGAAAGAAGTAAATTTATCACCATCTTTTGTATCCAGTCTGCTCATCCTGGTCAGAGTAGAAAGTGGATCTATGTTTTTATCTGTAGAGAACTGGGTTATTGCTTGGGTTCCTAGCATATCATGCAACTTCCTGCATCAGAATATTGGTTCATGTGCCCCAACAGATGTGTGTGTGTGCGCGCGCGCACACACACACACACACATTCAGTTAGAACAATGGGAACAACCTCTTTATTCCCAGTATCACAGCAACTTTTGCCTAGTAGAGGCGCATTTCCAGCTTAGTCCTAAATTATTTGTCCATCAAGCTGGATCTGAGATCTAGGATTACTGATTATTGTTACTAAAATACAATAAGACTACAGGGTCATAATATTCATTGTGTTTTGATTGGATGAGAGGAAAGTAAGTCCACCTGAAAAGCAAATAGTAGAGAGAAATAACTATTTAAAGATTATATTTTTAAAAAATAAAATCATGTAAAGCTTTTCAATTCATATCCTATTTTTGTCCTAACCATTTTGTCTCCTGTTTTAAATTAATACATTTTGTATGTTTTTTTTAAGTATATGAAGAGACTTTGAACATCGCAGAATAAGAGATTTGGGAAGCTTTAATTCATTTAAAATAATGGCATTTTATTGTATTTGTTTTTAAAGTATATACCCGCTTTTAGTTAAATTTGCTTGTACTTTCTTGAATACTTAGCAAGAACACAAGGACATCGGATACACTTAACAAGCAACAACAGACACTCAGGATGCATATAGATATTCCCAGAGCTCAGCTTCTCATTGAAGAGAGAGATACAATGGAAACCATTGGTAAGCTGTCAATAGCCTCATTAGCTTAATTTATATAGCCCAGGACCTATACCTTTGTGTATTTTTAAAATATAATTTTGTTGCAACTTGGGGAAAATCATCACACTTAATTTGTTCTGCTTTTGATTGTTGAGCTGTAAGAAGTGGCATTAAATTTTCATGTACAATTCTATTTATGCTTACTCAGAAATATGTTCTGCTATGTTCAGTGCAGGCAATCATGCAATAAGATTGCAATGTAAAGTAATTTAGATTTAAGAATAATTCATGGGAAAATGTTCACATTCGTGCAACATACAGGAAATCTTTAAAGCCTTTCAATTTTCCTTTAAAATTATTTTTATGGGATGAAGTAACAACAACAAAAACTACCCCACACAAATCTTCACAGTTTCAGGGTGTCACACATACAGACTCTATGCATGTGCTGACACTCTATCAGAAAACTAAACTGACTTAAACTAGGGAGGTAGTATGATATTTTTGTGAATATTCAGGTATATTTGATGACAAAAATATATTAATCACACCCAGAAAAGATAATGAATTAAACCATTCATCTTTTCCTGTTATCAGGGTATTATGTCCAAACAGCCAGTAATTGGGAAAGATGTGAAGCAAAACATGGATCAGGCATCTTCTTCTTTTTAAAAAATTTTTTATTGGTTTTTAAAAACGAACATAAACAAACAAAACATAAAAACATCAAGCTATCTTCCATATGTGTACATACAGTGTGCCGGTTGGTTTACAAATCGTTTTGTGCTTCCATTTCGTAGTCTTCAATTACAATTACATTGCATATAATCTCATATTTTCAATCAAAAATTAAATACCTTAGTATCATTATTAATCAATCATTTGACTATACTTTTATTCATTCATGTTTTACAAGATAATCATAATTTACTTAGTTTATTTTATAACAGTTCATATTATCATCCCAAATCTATCCTAAAATCATTTTGTAGATATAATAAGAAAGAAGTACATCTTTATATATTTATTATTTTCTAAAAGTCTACATATTTCATTACTGTATTTTATTGTCTAACCATTGATAGAAAAGATCCCAAATTTTATAAAATTGTTTATCCTCTTGTTCTCTAATTTCAAATGTCAATCTACTCATTTCAGCACATTCCAATATTTTCTTAATATTTCCTTCTGTGATGGTATTTTCTCATTTTTCCAATTTTTAGCAAATACAATCCTAGCCGCTGTTAATACATTTACAATCAGGTATTTCAAGTCTTTACTGTATATTTCAGGTAAAATTCCCAATAAAAATATCTCTGGTTTCAAGTCTATATGTTTTTTTGTCATTTTTTCCAACCACGTGTGGATTTTAGTCCAGTATTTTTTAGCATCCGCACAAGTCCGCCACATATGGTAATATGAGCCAGGTGTCTGATGACATTTCCAACATTTTTCGGATTTATTCTTGAACATTCTTGCTATTCTTGTCGGGGGAAAATGCCACCTTTAAAACGTCTTATACAAATTTTCTTTATATGCTGTTGACATTGTCATTTTATAATTTTGAGACCACAATTTTTGCCATTTCTCTAAATCGATCCCATATCCAAAATTCTTCCCCCAAGCAATCATAGTTTCTTTAACTTGTTCTTCTTCTAATTTAATTTCTAATAAATATCCGTACAGTTTTTTAATCACCTTTTCATCAGTACTTGTCAAAATCTTATCTAAATCAGTCAATTTATCATAGAAACCTTCCATTTTAGAATCTTTATCATACCTTGAATGTATTTGTGCATATGAAAACCAATTCATCTTTATACCTTGTTCCTCTAGTTTTTGTATAGATTTGAGTTCACCCTTTTCATTCAATATTTCACCATATCTAACTGTTTGTTCCTTTTTGTATATTATAGGATAAGAAAATGCTTCAATAGTCGATAACCAGACTGGAATTTTCAAATAACATTGTCTTTTAATCTTCTCCCAGTTTAACCACAGAGACTCCCGTATATAATGTCTTCTAAAATACCCCTGTGTTTTAGTTCCTTTATACCATAAAAAAGCATGCCACCCCAACAACAAATCATGTCCTTCTAATGTCAACAATCTCGTGTTTCTTAGTGTTATCCATTCCTTAACCCACATCAGATTTGTAGCTTGATAGTACAACTCCCAATTAGGCAAACCAAATCCTCCTCTAATTCTAGCATCTTGCAAAAGTTTTAACTTTATTCTCGCTTTCTTACCTTGCCATATATATTTCAACACAGTTTTATTTAGATCTTCAAAGTAATCTTTTCCAAGCCTAATTGGAATTATTTGAAACAAATATAAAATTCTGGGCAATATATTCATCTTGATTGTTGAAATTCTCCCTATTAGTGACAGTTGTAAATTTTCCCATTTCGCCAGATCTAGCGCTATCTGCTGTTTAAGTTTGATATAATTATTCTCTCTTAATGTACTACATCTTGCTGTCAAATATATCCCCAAGTACTTGATCTTATTCGTAACCTGAATTTTCAATAGGTCTGCCAGTTCTTCCTTTTGTCTTAATAGCATATTCTTTGTCAAGATCTTTCTCTTATCTTTATTTATTTTCAAACCAGCCACTTTTCCATATGTCTCTATCTTTTCTATCAATTTTGATGCTGTTTCTAAAGGGTCTTCTAAGATGAAAACCAGATCATCTGCAAATGCTTGCAGCTTAAATTCTTCCTTTTTCATTTTCATTCCTTTTATATTCTTTTCATCTCTAATATTTCTATTTAGCACTTCCAAAGTTAACACAAACAACAGAGGTGATAGTGGGCACCCTTGTCTTGTTCCTTTTCTTATATTGATAGAGTCTGTCAGTTCTCCCTCTATCATTACCTTTGCCGTCTCCTTATAGTATATAACTTCTATTGCTTGAATAAATCTTTTAGCAAAACCCATCTGTTCCAACAGTAATAACATGAATCGCCAATTCACATTATCAAATGCTTTCTGTGCATCTAGAAATATCAGAGCCATTTGTTTTTCAGGATGTGCCTCGTAGCATTCCAAGGTATCCAAGATTACTCTCATATTGTCTTTAATTTGTCTCTTTGGCAGAAATCCATTTTGATCAGGATGGATAAAATTATTTAAATATTTTTTAAGTCTTTCTGCCAATATTGAAGCGAAACTTTTATAATCTGCATTTAGTAGAGAAATGGGTCTATAGTTCTTAATTTGTAATGGGTCGGCCTCCTCTTTTGGAATAAGTGTAATATAGGCTTTTGACCATGATTTAGGTATCTTCTTCTTTAACATAACTTTATTCATAACTTCTAGCAATGGAAGATTCAACAATTCTTGTAATGTTTTGTAAAATTCTGCCGGAAGTCCATCTGGGCCTGGTGCCTTTCCATTATTTTGCTTCTTGGGTGCTTCAGTTAACTCTAGAGCTTTGATGGTTTGCCTCTTCCTAATGCTCTTTTTCTTTGTATAGTCTATTATTAATCCTCTCGCATATGCCTTCATTGTATCCCAAACATTCTGTATTGAAGTATCTTCTTTTTTATTTTCACTAAAGAAGAAGGCCAATTCTTTTTCCATCCATTGTGTGAAGTCTTTTTCCTTTAAAATGGTATTATTTAATGTCCATCTAGATCTTCTTTTTTGTCCTTTCCATTTAATTGTCACTGGATTGTGATCTGCCCACGTACTTGTTTCAATATTTATTTCTTGAATATTAGTTATTAATTCTGTTGACATCCATATCATATCTATTCTGGACCTTGATAAATGTCTATTTGAATAAAAGGTGTATTGTTTGGTTTTAGCATTTCTTTCTCTCCATGTATCTTTTAAGTTTATTTCATCTACCATTTTAAAAAAAGATTTAGGGAGAGTCTGTTTTGCTTTATTGTTTTCTGTGCTGTATAGTCCAATTTATTGTCTACAATTCCATTAAAATCTCCCATCATGACTATATTAGCATAGTCCAGTTTGATTATTTTCATATGCAATTTTTTGTAGAATTCTTCTTGTTTGTCATTCGGAGCATAAATTCCAATCAGGAGTGTTTTCGTATTATTGTCCATTATTTCCACCATTAGTATTCTTCCATCATCATCGGTATAAATCAATTTTGCTGGGGTGGTCTCTTTAATATATAAAACCACTCCTCTTTTCTTACATTGTGTCAAGGAAGTAAATATTTTCCCTAGTTTTGGCTGTACCAGCAATTGTTCATATTGTTTTTTAATATGTACTTCTTGTAGACAAATTATATCATATTTTAATTTCTCTAATTTTTAAAAGGTTTTCTTTCTTTTAACGGCTGAGTTAAGTCCATTTATATTAATTGTAATCAATTTTTTCTCTTCCATGGTTATATTTTATAGTTAGGTTTATCAGCTCTCGTAGATCTTAGTTCACGTTGTTCTTTGGCTTCCACCTTTCCACCTACTGCACCTTCTTCTTTTTCAGTCACCATTTGGCAGTCCTCTTGGAATTCAATTAGTGAGATCTCTTTTTCTGCCTCTTCCTCTTTCCTTCCAAAAAATTCTGTATTAAATAATTCCACTTTCTCAATTGAATCAATTCTATGTCTCTGTTCTTGCCATGTGCACATTCTGGAATCAGCCATCTATAATTCACCTCTTTTTTAAGTAGCATTTTAGTCAAGAATCGGTATTCTCTTCTCATCTCTCTCACTCTTCTGGGTATTTGTTTCAAAACCACAATCTCCTTGTCTTTATATTTCAATGTTTTCTCTTTTGCCACTTGCAATATTTGCGTTTTAATGGCTTTCTTTGTAAATCTAATGTGAACTTCTCTTGGTAAGCTATTTCTCATCGCATATCTTGTGAAAACTCGATAAACCCCATCTATTCCATCCATCATCTTCTCTTGAATTATTTCCAAAGCTTCAGCCAGTATTTCTATCATTATCTCAGCTAAGTTTTGTCCTTTTTCTTCCTCTACGTTTTGAAATCTAAGATAGAATTCTGATCTATCCATCTCCCATCTCAACATACCACTTTTATTTTGTTCAACCACTGTTAATCTATTATCAATATCTCCAATCTTCTTGTCTCTTTGTTTATCTTCTTCAATTTTTTGGAGTCTCTCATCATACTTCAACATCATTTGTTGGATGTTCTCCACTTTTTCATCAGTTTTCCCTGTTCTTTGTTCAATGTTCTCTGTTCTTTGTTCAGTGTTCTCTGTTCTTTGTTCTATGTTCTCTATTCTCTTTTCAATATTCTCTGATCTTGCTTGAATATTTTGAATTCCTTGCATAATCATCTACAGAGTCACTTTTTATTGTTCTTTTTCTTGCTTTAACATTGTCTGTATTGAACGTTGTCCTCCGGATGGTGGAGAGGAAGAAGTAGAAGTTGAAGAACCAGGAGCTGTAAATTTCCTACTCATTTTAAGCAATTCAAAATCTTCAGGTTCTTCTAAACCTTAATCCAATTGTGAAGTAACCAATTATAGTTCAAAATAAAAATAGTAGAAAAAAGAAGCTCAATAATAATGATTTTTAAAAAAAGAAAAAAAAGGGAGGACAAAATTTCTTCAGGTTCTTGTATCCAATCAATAGTTAGATGAAGAAAAAGGCTTAAGAAAGAGGGGGGGGAGAGGAAAAAAAGGAAAAGGAAAAATTCTTCAGGTTCTTCAACACCTTAATCCAACTGAAAGGTCTCAATAGAAAAGAGTGCATGAGAATAAACCAGAAAGGTAGATGAAAAAACAAAAATACCAGAAAAGAAAAAAAAAGGCTTTTATGGCTTTCTTTTTAAAATAAAAAGCAAATGTAGAGATTGGACTTCCAAAGAAAAAAAGAAAAACAAAGACAATCTCCAACAAAGCCAAAAACCCATATAGTTATTACAAGAAAAAAAAAAGATACAATGAAATACAATAAAGCTGGTGAGGAGGGATAGCACAACTTAGAAAAAGTAAAAAAGGCACACTGCACTTTGTTTAATTATCCAAGGCTCTTATTATAGCTCTCTTCTCCAAAAACTTATCAGCCTTTTTTTCCCCTAGGTTTCAACACCAGACTTCAGCTGTTGATAGAAACCCAGAAGAGCACCTGCAATAATACTCTCCCATGCTCTTCCCTCTATCTTATCAAATAGCAATGTCCTTGAAAAAGAGTCTCAGTTCTTTCTTTCTCAGCTTTGTCTGGTCACAGGGAAATAAAATATTTTCAAGCCTCTAGTTGGCAGTGTTACAAAGTTTCTTTGCTCTCACTTTCCCCCTCCTTTTTCGAGCAAGATATAATAAGAATTAATAAAAAAAAGAAAAAGATATTTAAAAAAAAAGATATTTAAAAAAAAGAAATAACTAAAGGGAGCCTCTAGCCTAAAATATTACAAAATCAAAAAGGAGAAAAAAAATAAATGTAAACGAAAAAACCAGTCCAGTTTCAAAATATAAGATTGTGTATAGAAAATCCAGCAATGAGAAAAAAAACAACATTACTTTGACATTCCTGTTTAAGATCGACGCTTAATCACTTCTGTCAAAACTTTTACAGATTCTTTCTTTTCCTTAGGGTGTCCTTTCAGATCTTAGAATAAAGAAAAAGTTCTCACCAAACCGGCACACTCTCTCTTTCTGTTCTCTTCCATTTCAGAGCTGTCTCAACTTCAGCAGCTTTAATGGCTGCCTCTTTGCCGCTGGCAAGAAGAGCTTCCCCTGGATCTACCAGGGACTTTGCGGTATCCCTGGGATTGACAGGATGCGCTCTTCACTTTCACCGTCTCTTCGGGACAGTTTAGATCCGATATATCGGCAGCGATCTCAGACCTCCCAAGATCGCATGCCGTATCGTCGCTCCGCCAGCTCCGCCCTCGGATCAGGCATCTTCTTAAAGAAGTCAGATATTTCTTTAAGAAAACTGATGAGAGGAGGTTGTTGTTAACAGAGATATTTGATCCATCATTTTCTCTTGTCATTTATTTCTTAGTAACAGCTGGCAACAGAGACAGGGCTCAGGTGGTTGCTCTGCTCAAGTCCAAGTACTGCTAAAGTGCCTTTTGAAATAGAAAGGCTGACTCCAATCATAGCAGTAGTTTTCCCCCAAAACCTTGTGATTCCTCTATTTCTGTATGCCTCCATTGTGTTTGAACAACCCTTTATCTTCTTTATAATGCTCTTGTACCCTTGTTGGTATTTTATTTATTTCACGAATGCAGGATATACTGTATATAGGATGGTTTTAATCTCATTAGTATGGAAATGGTAGTAGCAGACCAAGAGTTCCAAAGCTAAATCGGTGTGATAATTAATGAAATAATTGATTGGGATGGGCAACTCCTGCTCTATTTTCAGTTCTGAGTCACACATCCAATTTACTTGGAATTTTTCTAAAATTAATTTAGAATTACTTCAGTTATCTTTTGTGTGAGTGTGTCCTTGAGTTCAGTTTTTGAGTCTTGGTGACTGGCTGGTCTAGTCCCTGCAATTATCTTGGCCAGATTTTTCAGCAATGATTTCTTCACCCGAGGGCTAAGAGAGAGACTGGCCCAAGATTATCTAGCTGGCTTTGTGTCTGAGATGGGATTAGAACTCATGATTTCACTGTTCTTGGGTTAATCACTATGCCAAATCCTTAGTTCCCATTATTTTTCAGGATAGGTTACTAACATGCATGTTAGTTAAAATAACACTTGGATACATCAGTAGTTTGGGGAAGAAATGAAGTTTGTTACAATGTTGACAGGCTTGAACACTGGGCGCTATCTAACAAAATGATATTCAATGGTGAAAAAATAAGGTTCTACATTAAGGTAAGAAAAACCAAATTCACAGATAACAGTATATGAGTTACCTCACTCAATAGTAGTAACTATGAGAGGCAACTTGAAGTCCTAGTGGACAATCATTTAAATATGTCAGCAGTGTGCTGCAACTGCCAAAAAAAGACAACACAGTTCTAGGCTGCATAAACAGAGGGATAGAATCAGGATCACATGAAGTGTTAATACCACATTATAATGCCTTGCTAATGCCACACTTGGAATACTGCATGTAATTTAGATCACCATGATCTAAAAAAAGATGTTGAGACTCTAGAGTGCAGAGAAGAGCAACAAAGATGATTAGGGGACTAGAGGCTGAAAGAACAATTGCTGGAATTGGGTCTGTCTAGTTTAATGAAAAGAATGACTTGGGGGGACATGATAGCAATGTTCCAATATCTCAGGAGCTGCCATAAAGAAGAGGGAATCAAGCTATTCTCCAAAGCACCTGAGAGCAGGACAAGAAGCAATGGATGGAAACTAAACAAGGAGAGAAGCAACCTAGAACTTAGAAGAAATTTCTTGACAGTTAGAACAATTAATCAACATAACAACTTTCCTCCAGAAGTTGTAAATGCTCAACACTGGAAAATTTTAAGACGAGATTGGATAACCATTTGTCTGAAATGGTATAGGGCAGTGGTCCCCAACCTTTTTGTACCAGGGACCAGTTTCAAGCACAAACACTTTTTCAAGGACCGGGGGAGAAGAATCCGAGTTTGGTGGTTTGCTTGCAGACGTTTCATTACCTGACTAGGTAACATCTGATGTTGTTACCTAGTCCGGTAATAAACGTCTGCCAGCAAACCACCAAGTTCAGGGAGCGCTCGGCCCTGCCTCCCTCAGCCCCATCCCTCAGGTGTCTCCTCCCCTCAGGTGTCTCCCTCCCTCCCTCAGGTGTCTGCCTCGTTCCTCTCTCAGTCGCTCTCTCGCTGCTCCACCAGCCCAGGAAGAAACTGCTTCAAAGAAGCCGGGAATGTGGCTTTTCCTGTCGTCGCAGCGCTCTGAAGCGCCCGTTTACCCCACCCCACCCCGCCGCCCGCGCGCGTTCAATCCACAGTGCTCCGTTCTGCCTGCCTGCCTGCCTTCTTCGTTTCGGAGCAGCTTCGCTGATAAAAAGAGGCGAATAGTTATTATTCTCAGCGAAGCTGCTCCGAAACGAAGGCAGGCAGGCAGGCAGGCAGAACGGAGCACTGAATTGAAGAGCGCGGGCGGGCGGGTGGGGGTAAAACGGGCGCTCGGAGGCGCTGCGGCGACAGGAAAAGCCACCACCCTCCGCTTCTTTGAAGCAGTTTCTTCCTGGGCTGGTGGAGCAGTGAGAGAGCGACTGAGAGAGGAACGAGGCGGGAGGAAACCGAAGCCGCTGAGCCAGAGAGCAGGACAGGCTTTGGTTGCTTCCTCCCTCCCCTTCTCTCATTTGTGTCCTTGATCCCGAACCCAGCAGCATTCACCGAAGGTGAAGAAAGCCGCCATTTTTTTAATTTTTTTTTCTTTGCGGCCCGGTACAGAGTGCTCCACGGACCGGGACCGGTCCGCGGACCGGTGGTTGAAGACCCCTGGTATAGGGCATTGATGGCTAACCTTTTTGTCATGGTGTGCCGAAAGTGCGTGCATGCACAAGTACCTGCATCCATATGCAGTGTGCGCGCAATCCCCCCCTGCATATGCATGTGGAACCCCCACGCACTGCATGCCTCTGTGCAGGTGTGTGTGACCCCCCATGTGCCCAGCGCCTCTGCATGCGTGTGCAGTTCTCATGCATGCCCCACCCCCACACATGCACAGCAGATACCCAACAATCAGCTGGCTGGCGGGAAGTGCATGCATGCGCTCAGTGGACCTGATCCGGGCGATGGCTCATATGCCAGTAGAGATGGCTCCACGTGCCACTTCCGGCACGTGTGTCACAGGTTCACCATCATGGGTATAGGGTTTTCTGCCTAAGCAGAGAGTTGGACTAGAAGACCTCCAAGTTCCTTTCCAACTCTGTTATTCTATTCTACCTTTTAATCTGGAAATTAAAAACAGAGACTAGAAAGTTGTTAGTCTATTAATGCATGATACAAATGAAACCATGAGAGGTCTGCTCACACAAAATCAAATAACTTTTGAATCTCATAACTGAACACAATTTTGATGGAATCAAGTTCATAATTAGTTTTTTATTTTGAATAAGAAGACACAACATGTACAACTTTGTTTTGTGTGTGTTTTCTTTTTTGTAATTTACTTAGATTATGCAGCATTAATTAAACTCATGACATAATGGATAATGTATATCTTTTCTAGTGGTTACCCTAAGTATTAGAATAACACGAGTATATATGGGTTGATTCAAATAAAAAAAGGAATGGGTCTTTGATGTTTAAACTTACTAGGAACTAAATAAAAATGTAATCAAAAAATTGCTGTTTTCGACTAGTTCCAGATTTTAAAAGAGTCAAACAACATTAATTAGATTTTTGAAAGTATCCATAGGTTATTTTATACAGTACGATAATGAAAAATAAATAAATTCTTAATTCTTTTATAAACTTTGTCAAAATGACACATCATAAGCATGTACTTTCTTTCCCACAGATGACAGGTCTACGGTCTTGCTAACTGATGCTGATTTTGGAGAGACATCAAAACAGAAATCCTTGACAGTTACTCATACAGTACATTATCAGTCAGTCTCACAAGCCACTGGGCCATTGGTGGATGTTTCTGATGCCAGACCAGGAACAAGTATGAACAACTTTTTCAGTGGACTATTTAAAAAATGAAAAAAATCATGTTGTGGTTTTTGCACTATGGTAGAATTCCAGAGCAAAATGTCCAGATGTCCAGAGGAAAACCAAGTCATTTGAAGAACACCTCTGTGGCAAGATGGGGAGAAGTGATTGTGTATTGTACAAAACTTCAGAATTTGTCTAGAAATTGCAGACAAAATGTTTTGGGATATATTTTAGTTCAGAGGAAGACTAGATATATGGTTACTTAGTTTGAGATAAGCTATTTCCTTTTTCTTTTGCATGCTTTATGTGTCAATTATTTTTCTTAAAAGTTATGCAAAGACTATTATTCCTCTAGTACTAGTATAGCTAACCTATGGGTTGTGTGGGGCACCAGAGTACCCCTAAGGGCATTTTGCTGTAAATCAGCAGTCTATTGCCAAATTGACATTATTTTTTTAAACAAAGCTTGGTATAATCAGTTTCCAATATTAAAACATTTTGAAGCCTCCTAAAGCACTAAAAATAAAATAACCTTGGATATACCGACCAAGTGATAATCACTGACATATTTGGAGATAAAATAATACTAATATTAATGCTACCTTGATCCCCCAGTGAGGCACTACCTCAGGAATAGGATCCGACAGGTGTAACTACCGGATTGGTGATTTTATGTTTTACGCACACATGCATGTTTCACCTAGGTCAACAGGGATCATGCTAGATACTGGAGTTTCTGGAATCTGATGAAAAATGGGCTGTAGGACCCAGGACTGTTGGCTGAGCAACCAGGGCCAGCAACTGCAGAACTGCTTGAAGACAATATGTTTACTCTTAGCTAATATACAGAGATTGAAAACAAAGAAGTAAATATCTGCTCTTACAGATCAAGTTCAACAAGAAGAGGATGTTTAAATGAATGTGCAATGCTGGAAAGAACAACGTCCATAATCAGAAATAACAGAATGGAGGTTGATTTATAATATGAAATAAAGTGTATGCAGAAGAGAAGAATTGCAAAATCATATCCAGAGCAAAGAAAACCAGGGAGAGTTGGCAGTAAAGGAAGCCAGTACAGCTATTAAATTGTTTTCATTTGAAAACCAGGCATCCTCTCCTCTGCTTCAGAAAGAACAAATCCCTCTAACTAAAGAAATAGAAGAACTTTCAGCAAGAATAACTGAACATCTAGAATAGCATAAAATAACAAAATAAGGCAGCCTACCTTGAAGGTTGTTCCAAAGAAACAGTTAGTGCAAGCATTAAAATATGCCAATACTGCAATATCAAGTATAAGCACTAGCTCACTGCAAGAAACTTACCAACTAATGTACAGCACATCTGCTGTTATAACTGAATATCTGAGATGCAAAATCAACAAAGAAGAAAAAAAGCCAAATTGTGTGTCCCAAAATGGAAGGTCATGTTGGAAAATAAGATCAGCAAGCTAACATCAGATGCAAGCAAGCAAAAAATAATGAAAGAAAAGAAGCTGAAGAAAAAGACCAAATAATACATAATCAAGAGATATCACCTAGAAACAAAGAAGATCAAGAAAGCAGTGAAAATAATAAAGCAGTAAATAACAACTATAAGCAAGAAGATCAGCAGATCTATAGTTTGAATTGCAAATTATAGATAGAATCTCCAATTTCAATCCAATCAGGAAAGTTTCTACCAATCCATCATTCAAGAGACTGCAATGAATCAGTCAACGCTTGACAAGGAAGGAACAGTGCAGTTCTGGGCACAAATGTGGGATAATCCACCAAAATATAATAGGAACACAGTTTGGTTAAAGGAGGTGGATAAGAATAAAATGAAAGAACTTGTAATAACAGCAGAAATGATGGAGAAAAGAGGAAGGAAGATTAGGAATTGGTCAACACAAGGTAAAGATGAATTGCATAGGTTTTGGTTAAAACATCTGATTGATTTACATTCACTTGTTGCCAAGCAGTTTATATATACTGCAATATATACCGCAAGAGAGAAATGGCTAACATCTGGCAAAAACTACCTGATAATGAAAAATCCAAGAAAATGGGCAGTACCTGAAAACTAAAAATCAACTATCTGCTTTTCAACAACTTTCAAATTGGTAGCTGATGCAGTCCAACAACATCTAATTGAAAACAAGTTATTTTGATCTGAGCAGAAAGGAAACAGCTCAAACAGCAGAGGAATAAAAGATCAATTCTTAATTGATAAGAAGATTCTAGACAACTGCAAGAGAAGGAAGACGAACTGGAATGTAGCATGGATTGATTATAAGAAGGTGTTCAAATCCCTGCCACAAGATTGAATAATCAAGTGCCTAGAAATAACAAAAGTCAATAGAAACTCAGAAGCTTTGTGCAAAAATCAATGGCAAAATGGAAGACATGGTTGCTTGTCAATGATGATAGTTTGGGAGAGGTTAATATCAAGAGAATAATCTTTCAAGGAGACTCACTGTCATCACTACTGTTCATCATTGCACTGATTCCTTTGTCAACAATTCTGAGTAACTCCGGCCATGGCTATTAAACATCAAAAATATCTTTCAAGTTATCCCACCTTCTGCACAATCTGAAGCTGTATGGAAAAACACCATCTGAAGTTGAATCACTGCTCACCCCATCCATATATACAGTCAAGATATTGTAATGGAGTTTGGACTAGACAAATAAAATCAGAAAAATATTGAAAACTGGAAGAATCAAGAAATAACATATAAAAATAACATCAAAAGTCTAGATGAAGACAATCACTACAAATATCTGGGCATCATTCAGGCTGATGACAACAATGAGCACACTGAAGTCAAAAAAAGATTAGAAGTAAATACATCAAGAGAGTGAAGATCTTAAATAATAATGATGATAAATCATGCCCTTCATCCACGTAGTGATAAATCATGCCCATCATCCACATAGTGATATTGACAGTCTACTTAGCAAGGAACGTAGATCAACATGGTACATCAGATGGTTGAAGAAGAAAACAGGTCAATGGACAATTACCTGAAGAACAGTGAAGGAGATACACTAAAGCTAGTGTACCATGGTAGCCTTACTGTGTATTGGAGGAACTAAACTGGCCTACAAAAAGATCAAATGAAGAACAGAAAGGAGGCATGGAAAGATAATGCATTACATGACCAGTACGTTAAAAAACAATATCAGGGAAAGCAGATAATAACAAGACCTGGCAGTGACAAAGAGCAGGAAAGTTGAAGAAAGAGCAGAGGGGCTAATTCTGGTTGTGCAAGACCAAGTCTTAAGAACAAGTCCATACAAACCCCGAATTGAGAAGACAGCAACAGATAGCAAGTGCCATCTCTGTAAAGAAGCTGAAGAAACAAGGGGCCATCTGGGTAGAAGATCACACAGACTGACTACAAATAACAGCATGACAAAGTAGCAACAATGGTTCATTGGAGGATCTGCAAGAAGTAACATTTGTCTGCAAGCAAGAACTAGTAGGACCATAAAATAAAGTCACAGAAAATGAAGAAGCTAAAGTGCTCCTGAAATTTAGAATTCAAAAATACCCCAGATTTAATAATTGTCAGTTAGAAAGACAAAAATGTCTAGATAATGAACATGGCAATATCTGGAGAGAGCAAAACAGAAGAGAAAGAACTGGAGAGAATAACAAAACAGAAAGACCTACAAATAGAAATAGAACAAATGTGGCAAAAGAAAGCAAAGACCGTACCAATAATAATAGGTGCCTTGGGTTTAATCCCCAAACAACTGGGCCACAATTTGAACACCATTGGCACTGACAAATTCATCACCAGTCAATTGCAAAAGTTTTACTTGGAACAATTTAAATCCTATGACAATAACTTTAGCACCATGAATCATCAACATGTGTCTATTCTAGGTCCTTGAGAAGAGTTTGATAGGTTGATAAAAATGCAAAAATCCAGTTTAAACATCTAGTTGACTTTGCGACAAACCCTAATACTAAAATACTAACAGGGAAAAAAGGCATACATTGCTTTCAGTCATGCAGAAGTCCTGCGAGGCTAAGAGATTTTCTGCCTCTCCAAGCTTCTCTTTATTTTTAACTATTCATTATTCATATTTGATTTTGGTCTCTTGTAGTTTTGAGAACTCCCCCTTCCCTATTTCCATAACTATGCAAACATTTCAGTGTGTTTTTTTAATTAATGAACTTTATGAACTAGTTGTCGGAATTGTCATTATGCTTTTTTTAGGAAAGCCAAACCTTTCTAATAGCTGGAATTTGTGTTTATTTCTTTTTCTGCCAATACAAGTGGACATGCCAACTCTTATACTAGTTTTAATATTGTTCTGGAGAAAAAGGTGCTAAATTTTGACAACATCAATACATTTTATAATGGTTGGGATATTTTCCAGCTACAAAACTCTTTATACAAGCGTAATTTATTCAGTAAGCAGATTTATCATTCTAAGGTTTTCAATTTGAGAAAAATTTAATACAGTTATTAATCACTGGAGCATTTCCTCACATTCTGGCAATGATTCTGTGAGGTTTACAAAACACAGTGCGCTTTCAGTATGGAAAATCTGCAGCATATCACAAAATAGTATCCTATTTTGTTTTGCTCAGCTATTCATCTACATATTGTATTCACTCAAAAAAGGGACACTGCATTTATTGCTGAGTATCTTTATTTTTATGCTGTTATTGTAGTTTCAAAAGGCAAGCAACATAGGGATAGTTTACTTTTTTTTAAATTGCTGTAAATAAAAATCAATCTTTGATATGAAGAGATGAATCATGAACAATTCTCATATCCTATGGGTAGCATCATCTTCTTAGAGATTCTGGAATAAAATATTTCTTTGCTTCTTTAATATTCCATGTTTATCAAATCTATACCTTTATATTATTTTTAAGTGTGTAAATGGGAAATATACAGTAGGACTGCTTCTAGATTATATATTGGAGAAGTGGGGGAGGGCTTCTATGGCTTGGTCTCCATAAACATTTGTTGATATAACAAACAGCAAGATATATTTGTTTCTAATTTGCTTTAAAAATAAATAAATGTCCAACTATTATTTTATTTATATGACTGTCATTACTAGCTTTGCAGCTGAAATATTTAAAAGGAAATTGGATAAAGATGCACACATTGGTTGAATATATTACATATTACATGTTACATATATTACATATTATATGTTACATATATTACATATATTATTGCTAGTAGTTGACATAACTGATTCAGTGATAGATCAGCTTCTCTGTAAGTTTTATTTTAAGACTTAGTCTTAAAATATGATTTTTGACAATGATTAATGATTTTTTCTTTTCCTCTTCTGCTCCTTGAATACATTTATTAATCAAATATGCAATTATCTTGGTTTTAATTGCAGATCCTACAACAAGAAGGAATGCAAAAGCTGGGCCTACAGCCCGGAACAGATATGCTAGCCAATGGACTCTCAATAGACCCCATCCTACAATATCAGCCCACACTTTAACAACAGACTGGAGGCTGCCAACTCCCAGGGCCACAGGGTCTGTTGATAAAGAAAGCGACAGCTACAGTGTTAGTCCATCGCAAGATACAGGTATCATCTTTAGTTAGATTTCATCTTCAAGTCAAGAAAGCATTAGTATAGATATAGCCAATAATATGCCAACACTGTACTTAGTGATTTGATTTGGCAGCTAGTCTATAAAGAGAATCTACTAGTTCTCTAGAGCAAAGGTCCCCAACTCCCAGGCCACAGAGTGGCACCAGTTCATGGCTAGCCAGGAACTGGGCTGCTCAAGCAAGCAAAGCCCATCCATGCATGCATGAGACCCAGGCAGGGCATGAAACCACACACACACCAATCCAGGGAAAAACCGCCCTCCACGGAAGGAGTCCCTGGTGCCCAAAATGGGGGCGCTGCTCTAGAAGCTTTGCTGAAATAGATGTGGCTCATTGGATGACTGAGAATCTCTATAGACACTCATTGGTGTACTTTATCCTAAGAATATGCTCTTTTCTACTATATAAAATTCAGTTTAGGAGCTGATTCATTAAACTGGAGACTGTTCGTATACTCATGCTATTTGTGTGTTGCCCATTCCTGAAAACTCTTTGTCTGATTTATTTATAGTCCCACTCCCCAAACTGCTTTAAGACATGTCTCAAATAGCAGATCATGTCTACTAACCACTTGATTAACATGGAAAATCAAATGATTAAATCAAACAAATAAAATTAAAATATATTGCTTTAATTATTAACCTAATTAGACAAATTTATGGATAAATTTCACAGAATATTTTGTAGATCCTGTCTTACAAAAGCATAAAGCCAGATATAGAGGTAAAAGAAATTAATATGTTTTGTTTGTTTGCTTGCTTGCTTTAGAGATTCTTTCAGAACAGCTGATAACTTACTACTTGGTTTTGATCTGGTTTCAATTTTGATCTTTCTTGTTGGATCAAAATCCTGAAACAGAACAGATTTAATCCATTGCACATTTTGTCATCTATTTAATCGGTTCAAATCAACCTTATTTTATTTGGAAGTTGGCTGAATCAAAAGTTCAGATGCACAGCTGGTAGAAAACTATTTGAATTGACCAAACTACCAATTAAAAATGAACGTGAAATGAATTCATAGCTTTCAAAATATAATAAAGAAGCTCTGAAATAAAATGTAAACTTCCGTGTCTTTTTCGTTCCTCAATGTTAAATATGAATTACTTAAAATACTATTGAAATTATGTAGAGACAAATAGGAATAGATATGGACAAATATTATTTTCAAGGGTGTTTTCTGAGAGTTAACATTTATCCCTTCTATCCAATACATTTGAAGATACTAATTTGACTTAAAAGAGAAATCATTCAAAAAATTAGAAAAATTGAATTAATAGCAATAATTTCACTCTGAAATAAACCTTTTTCTTCCCATTCTGTAATACTGATTTTGCATGATAGAAATAAAGAAACTATCAGCAAAACCTGAGAGCACAGAATGCCATATTGTATGTGCATGCTATAAAGGATGTGAAAATTCTCATGGGAATATACAGTAGAAAGCCATGCTTTTGCTGATTGCTCCCTTCTGAAGGGATTGCCTTTTTCTTCATTGTTTAGATCGAGCAAGAAGCAGCATGGTCTCCACAGAAAGTGCCTCCTCCACATATGAAGAGCTAGCCAGAGCATATGAACATGCCAAGATGGAAGAGCAGCTGCGACATGCAAAGTTTACCATCACAGAATGCTTCATATCAGACACCTCATCAGAGCAGCTTACGGCAGGGACTAATGAATATACAGACAGCCTGACCTCAAGCACCCCATCCGAATCAGGGATTTGCAGATTCACTGCATCTCCTCCCAAACCTCAGGACGGAGGACGCGTGACAAACATGGCTGTTCCAAAGGCACATCGGCCAGGTAGGCACCTGTTTTAATTCCATCTGTTTTAATTCTAGGAATGAGGCAAACAAAAGCATGGCAAAAAGGTAAAAAAAAAATCTGGCAGCAAAAATTCAGTGCTGATTTTTATAACTTGTCAGTAACAACAACTCCTTCTTAGTGGGTTGTATGGCAGAGCAAAGCATAATGTTCAATTTTTCAGTCTACTTAGAAGGAGTTGTTGAATACTGAAGGTTTTTAGATCCCTGCCTTCAGAACCATGACCATGCTGAGCTGCTAAATCTAAAAACTCTAATTGGTAAAAAAAAAAAAAAAAGTCCAAGTGAGAATAAGAATTTATTCATAGCTAAACCCAGTAATATTTTTCCACAACTGAGTACTCTTATGCCTGCCAGCCCTTTCACATGACCTGAGCTCTGACATTTTGTTTCAAGGACGTTCCTCCCCCGGCAAAAAAATATTGGTAAGAATACTTTTCAAGGCCTTGTTTGGTCATCAGAAGAAAACTCCTCGTGATTGTCAAGGGTATTTCAAGGGGGCTTTTATATTCAAGACTGTGGAGGAAAATATTTCCTCCTGGTTCTGGATTTCCTTGTTACATTATTTTAAAGCATTCCTCCTGCCTCAGTAAGGAGGCCATTCTTTTTTATTGCCATAGGAGGATATTGCAAAGATTCACTGGTGTTGATTTAAATAGGTGTAATGCATTTTTAATCACTATTGCTAGTCTGTATCTAACAGGTCCGAATTATTGGAGATATAACTCAGGTTATTTCTAGCATAAGTTCTAGTTGGCAGAATTATTTTTTCTGCATGTTGTGATTTAATTCCTAATAGAGCAAGACTGTTTTTTCCCCCAGTTACTATCATTATTCTTATTATCAGCCCAAATCAATCCATTGCAGGTTGGATACTTGATGATCATAGATTGCAATCCACGATGTTGGTCCACTGTTGGTTGGTAGCTTGAAGTTTCTCAACTTCCCAGTCTGGGATGATTTGCCCAAAACCATGTAGTCAGTTATCATGCCTAAGGGAGGACTAGAATTTGGGTCTCATCTCTCCTATTCTAATAACTATATATACTATATCACATTGTACCTATTATTATATGAGTACAGTATTTATAAAATACACTATTCAGGCAAATGAAAACCTATAATGCTACTGAATGGATAAAATTTGGTAATGCCACTATGAGAAAAAAAAAGTCATTCAAAAAAGGTTCCTACAGCATTGAGATTACTTTGTTCTTTACTTTTAGTAACTCACACTGAATCTTTGTAGAATTACATAATGTATGTAAAAATGCTTTAAATAATAAATCATAAAGCTGTGCAATATGTTTCTCTGAAATAATAAAACATATGTTATTATATTATACAATTCCCTCATCCTCCAAATCCATAATACTAACTATCTTGTGGGATTAAAAATATCTCATGCCACATTTTCATTACTATACATGAAGGAGAATCAGAGAAGATAGGATCATAATTTTAATCAGCAAGCTCATATTTTTTGTGAGATTTGCTTCAATTTTTATATATTTGATAACACTGGAGAAGAGACCACCTTCTGAAATACTTTTAATTATTTTATGAATATAAGTATTTGGTATTAATCATACTAATTGGTTATTTTAAAGAAAGAAATTAAAGAAAATTGGAAATATTTTCTAAGCATATTTTATACACAAAAAGCAAACAAATTCATCATTTTCATTAGTTTGGATTAATAATTTAAATTTTAAATCCAATCAATTCATTGAAGGCTGGCCAGGAATCAGGGGTTGGTTTCTACCAGTTCTGTCCACCTCTGTAGAACCGGTAGTTCTGAAGAGCAGCAGACATAGAAGCGGTTCTATGTTTGCTGATGTTTTTGTCCACCCACCCACCCGGGCTCTTACCTGACCTTTATTTCCTGATTTTTTCAACTTCAGCTGCCATGCAAGGCACAGCTACAGTTAAAAAAGCAGGAAAAAAGGGCTTTTTGAAAGGCTGCTTTTCTGCACGCAGCATGCTGATGACGATTTACAGGCGCGCGCTGGCAGTGTGCAGGGAAGCACGTTGTAAATCACGGAACCTTGTAAATGACCGAACTGGTAGTTAATCCTGTCGGATCCCACCCCTGCCAGGAATGCATTATCTCAAAAAGAGGATAGGATATTATACAAATTTACATAAAATTAGCATATGTTCATGTATGCATGCAATATTTGAAATAATGAAAATATGCTTCACTAAAACTAGCCATATGAAACATGCATCTGCCTGCTGTCAAGCTGTTGTCAAGCTGTAAATTATTGATGGTCAATGGGTTTCTGCTTGCCAGTCATAAAACTGTTTATTTTTAAAAAACAGACTTTAAAGATTTTATTAAATTCTCTAAAATTAAATTGATTGTTTCCATTATGTGCATTTTTTATGATGAACTATTACTTCTGTCATGTTCTCTGTGAGACCATACTTACCATTATGACAACATTATAGCAAAACATTTCCACGACTCAGAAGTTTTGTTTTCTATCTTGGAATTCCTGCGTTGTCTTTTCCTATAAATATTGCCTGCAAATGACTGTTAGATTCAGTGACTCTCCTCTCTCATCCACCCACATGAATTCCTGAATTAAATTCCTTTAAAGGGAGCACTATGACACACCTGGTCAATTTAAAAAGCCAGAATTGACATACAGATAATCCTTGTTTTATGACCATTCTTTCAATCATCATTCAAAGTTATGGGGCACTGAATTAAGGGATTTAGAATTGGTCTAAATCACCTATAGGTGTTATAGGTGTTCCAGTGCCCCTATGGTCATATGATCAAAACCAGGGCGATTGGCAGCCTGCCTGCACTTACAATTAAAACTCTCCCAACCCCATAATTTTCTCCATCTCTGCCTTTTTGGGTGTCCTATATGCCCCTATATATCCTTATGACATCCCTCTACCGATTTTCTTCCAACATCCAGTGCACACACAATTATCTGGAGAACTGGCCAATGGGACTTCATTGAGGGGTGCAAGCAAGCCCAGTGCTGGCAGAGCCTACCCATAGGCCCTCTGCTCGTTCTCACCCCAGATTTCCTTCTGCAAAACCTCATTAGTTTCCAACATAAGGTACAGAGCACTCATTGGAAGTATTCCAGGAGAACTGGTCTTCTGGCTTCAACACACTGGAAACTGCTGGCTATTCATAAAGTTTTGCAGGAGAAAAACTGGGCCAAGAATGAGCAGAAGGCCTGCAAGTAAGCTCTGTCAGCACTAAGCTGAAGCTTACAGATCAGGTTTTTAGGAATTCTTCCAATAGAAGCTGCATAATGAATTCCACATCCCTTCACTTTCTCCAGTTTTGCTGTCACCTCAGAGAATGCCTCCCACACAGGTTCTACCTTCACCAGAAAGCCAGCACCATAGCTGTTGCCTTGCTAAATGACAGAGTGCACTATGTCATCCCACCACCTGTTCCCCTACTGAGTCTGGTGAAAGAAGCATGAGGTCCTCACCTAACAACAGTGTTGTGCAGGCCTAATGACTGCAATCAGGGCTACTAGAACTGACAATGAGGTCAGGTGATGTTTTGCCTAATGATCACACCATTTAACAACAACATTTCTAGTCCCAGTTGTGTTCGTATATTATGCAAAATAATTTTTCCTCAATGCAGAAAAAGAGAAAGAGAAGCTAGTTTGGCATAGCTTAAGTTGTGATCCTGAAGAATTCTTACTGACATAATGCTTATTAAGTATCTGACATAATGACATAATGCTTATTAAGTATCCATTATCTCTCTAAAACGGCATGAAAAATATAAATCTCTGTATATTATCTTAGCAATATTGTACTAGTGTTAGATGGCAGTCTGTTTCTTACCATGTTGAAAAGAGAAAAACACTCTAGTGGTTCAGAATAAGAGTGAATCAGTCCATCTAGGTATTGGGCAGAGTCCAGCAGTGTCTGGGAAACTCAAAATTCTAGGCAAACCCATCACCAGTATCTCTCTTTCTAGTGGACTTTGAAAAGTAGAGGAAGTGAACTCCAGTTTATCTTTGTTGTTCTGTGTTCTATTTCAAGAAGACTACAGCCCAGTCTGGTTTCTGCCAGGTAAGTAATGCATCCCAATCTGAGGAAGGATTGGAAAATCAAAAGGAATTAGTCAACTAGGAAATGTTGGCTTATAGGATATATTTGGTTAATTTATATAGATGAAATTAATTGATATTGATCTGAACTGTTTACTTCTTGTATATTTAGTTGTGTTTGTTCTGTCTGTTCTATGTGTGCCTGAAAGATAACTGTCAGTTAAAGTTTATAGAATTTACATTTTTTCCTTTTTTTCTTTCTCCCATTGTCTTCAATCTATTATCTCCTTAATTTTAAACTACATAATAAACAACTTATATCTTCTTTGAAATTCCTGATCTCATTGTAATGGAGAATTTACCTTATCAAGCATTCCAGTGGGGAAAAAAGAAGTTTCCACTTTATTCTTCCAGAATAGAATACTTGATAAAAAATGGCTCCTGCGCAAAAGCAAAATTAACAACTAGAAAGAGCTCCTTCAAAGGTTGTGGGAAATTGCACCAAGGGTATTGTAAGGGAAGGGCATTTGAAGGAACCAGAGAAGCCAAACCACCACACTCTCTGTGAGTGTGTATAAACATACCATTACACCCTTTCTAAGGAAATCCATTAAAAAAAACAGTTTTGTATTATAGTATATAATATGTGTGGTAGTATAATGTCTGCTTTCTGAACAAGTAGCACACAGTTTCTGACAAAGAGATTAAGTTAGTCTTTCAGTACTGAAGGTAATATATATTAAAAAATTTATTTAGAACACATACAATTTTCTTTCAAAGGTTGCTTTAATACACATGCAGCCAGAATCAAATTAATCCTCTAACATACTTCATTATTGGTCATGTGGCTGATAGTTGTTGGGGTTTTTAGTTCTGTAATAACTGGAGTCCCAATCTTCTGAATTTATGTTCAATCCTGGTTCTTTAAAAGCATTCTTGGTAGAATGGGCATAACATTTGATAGCATTTCTTATAACCAGGATTAGACTATGTTACAAGAAAAGCAATAGTAGCAGTTAAGATCTGTGTTCTGCCTAATAGAGACAGAAATAAAACAATAAAAAAGTGGCTCCTGCAAATTAAGGCATGTCTGTACAAAACATATCTGGTGATTCCATGATTAATGGTTTCAAATAAGTATTGAGATGTAATGAACTCCATTCTATCAGAGAACCACCACTGCTAGACTTTTCTCTAAAAGGCTGGTTAAATTATTGGCCAAGTTAAATTATTTTTGGCTGTTGGACATCTCAACGTTTTTCATCCAGCAGCTTCTCATCCTGTGCTTGAAATGTTTTCTCTGGGAATAAGTTGATTCCAGGCACAATGCCAGGCTTGAAGAGAGAGACTGATTTTAAAAGAATGAAGATCAGATGAATCCAGGTGAATCTCAGAATTAAGTTGTTCACTGGAAAGTGAACAACTGTAGAAGATCACTGAAGCTGGCTAAAACAGAAATACAGGGCAATTATACTAAAGTAAATAAAGTCTTCAGAAGCTTATGGACCTTTATTGACTGGGAACTCTGAGCAATTTCATTGTTTTGGTGGGTGTCTAACATAACAGGAAAACTAAAACAAATTAGGACCAGGACAAATATTTGATATATTCCACTGCAGATATGAATGTTGTGCTTTGAACAGAAGTGGTGGTACTTCATGGTTGAATCATCTCATGCTTCAAGACTAAATATACCAGTCTCAAGGTTTAGTCTTTCAACTGTTTACTTGTAAAGTAGAACTTCTTAATAAAATGTGAAGTATGTGAACTCTTGAAGAGTTTTTTTTCCCCCTGTAACTAATCAGTGGACTCACCTTTCCCAATTTAATTAGCCTCAAAGACTCCTAAAGCAATACAAAGGTCATTTTTTTCTAGTTCTTGCCATGCCTCCACCAAACAAATAGAATTCCCAAATCAGGCACTTGAAATTAGAACAATTAAGACAAATTATACACATTCAGAAGCCAATGATTCTGTTTTCCTCAGCAATAGAGCATTTTCATGATTTTACCGTATACTCATGATAGTACTTTGTGTAAGTTAAATAATAATCAGAATTAACATTAACATTAGTTTGCATTCATAAAATAATGATTGGTGCTCCTTGAGCTTGTCTGTTTTCTTGCAGATATTTCATTACCCAATTAAATAATATTAGTGTTAGAAGGGAGTGGGATTCAGTCTCTGCTTACATACAAGCTGTTTGCTTTGTCAGTGTTGCTGGAAGTGGTATTGGTGGCTCCTTGATTAGGATGTTGTTTACTGTTATCTTGTTTGTGCTGGTGGTTCCTTCATTGGGGTATTGTTTACATCTTGATTGTTGATGTAGTGTTAAACTTGTAATTAATCTCTGTTCATCTAGATGTGGGAAGTCACCCTCCCCTCCTAGAATAATGAAATATTTTGATGAACATTAAAAATAGGCAGATTATTATATTTCCCAAAGGGAGAAATGGAGAAACATGTTTTTAGAGGCAGAAAGCAACCCACACTTTCCTTAATAGCCCCAGCAGATACTGAAGCCAGTTTTTAGAAATGCAGATTTGGTAATCCAGTCAAGACAAGATTTTTTTAAACAAAGGAAGAATGGTAGGATTAGAAGCAGCCATCACTCAAGATCCAACATAGGACAAAGCCATTAAGCCACAATAGAATTTATTGCCTCACCCTCAGAGCAGTCCAAACTTCAACCAAACTTAGCTCAGACAGTAGGATTTGTACTTTGCCTATAGAGCCAGCTATGAACCCTACATAATCCCTACATGGCTCCAGGGAGTCTGACATCAACCAATAGAATACATGTTCTTGCACAGGACGAGGAAGCTCAAGTGCAAAGCTCAAAGAAAGCTCACTCTCAACTCCATTTTGTCAGCTGCACCAGAACCACATGCTTAGTGGCTCTGCTCATCATTAAACCTTCTTTCCAATCAGCCTCCATGTTTCCAGTGTCTTTTTCACAGCTTGGAACTGAACCAGGTGGATATTTCTTCCCACATATTATAGGTATAGATTGTTGGCAAAGAGGTGTTTTGGTCTTTTTGTTTCCTTTTGGACTTTTTGATTGTCTCTCTTGATTGGTATATAGATGTTGTTAATCTCCATGTGACTGTTGATGGCAAACCTATCTGAATACCAGGCTTCCAGGAATTCTCTAATGTTTTGGACTTGGCTTGGTGTAGGATGCTCGCAGTTTCCAAGTTGAAACTATAGTTAAGTCTGTCTATGTGTTGTGACATTACAGAGTTTTCATCATGTGTTCTAACTGCTAACTGGTGTTTATGGATGTGCTCTGCTACCCTTCTGCATGGTGTTCTACATAGTGGCTGTTACAATCCTTATACTGTATGTTGTAGATGATTCCTGGGGCGGGGGGTTGTGCTGGGTCTTTTGCTTTACTTAGGGTGCTTTAGTTGCTTTGGTGATGCCAGCTAGATGTAATAGTCTATTGGTGGTTTTTAATTTATGACGGTGTTACCCTTTTCACAGCTTGTTTCTTCTTTTTCCATTCTAAGTATTGGTTCTTATTCGTTTTTATTCTGTATTAAAAATTATAATAAAATTTTATTAAAAAAAATAAAAAAAGGAATGCTTTAGAGGATTCTCTCTTGTCCAGCACTCTACCATTGTACCATCATGGAAGTGATATACCATCTGAATGAATGTGGCAGGGCCGTTGAACTTTGACATGAACCCTTCACAGGCATTGAGGGCTGACAGTATTGGAGGCTCTTGTGATTGCAAAAAAAAGTTGTACAGAGTTTGCAATTCTGCTGCTGACACTTCTCCTGAAACTGGTGCAAGGCAAAAATCATGCCAAAAGTCTCATGATCTCTGTGGAAGTCACACAATAATTATGTCAGAAAGCCCAGTTCCAGATGAGTGACAGATGATTTAGCAGAACTCTTGCAAAGGTTTTTCTTATGATAGAGAGCAGCAAGATTCTTTGGTGGCTGTAGTATACTTGTCAATTGCCTTCCTCTTGTAGAGGTATATGATGGGTGCATCTTTAAATTCCCCAAAAATGAATTCTTACTTTCAGAAAGACTGGAATAACTCAGTGAGTTTACAGGATCACTAACTTTGTATATCTCTGTAGGTATGGTGTCTGTCTCTGGGGCTTTGCCATTGGATAGCAAGCTGACAGCTTCCGTGCCTTCAGCTACTGGTGGTGGGTCATCCATGGCATTGTTGATGTTGACTTGGGGAATACTTTCTGTGTACCTTGTGAATAGATGACAGGCGGTTGAAGACAGCTACAGAGCATTCAGCTCATCTCTGCAAGATCTGAGCCTTCCCTGAAATTAGAGTTCTACCATCAATACTCAGGAAGGAGGAATTCCCGTGAGACAGATTCATGAAGTTAACACTCTATGCTTCATAGAACCATTTCAAGTCATTTCTATCAGCATATTCCTGAATTTTATCTGCCTTGGTGATCAGCATTTCATGCAGTTTATTTAGGAATACCCTGTGTGTATTGATAAAGGCATTTTTCTTGGCAGCTGAATAAATTGTTCTGATAGATGCAATGAAGGCAATGCTTTTCAATAAGTAAAGCCTGTATCTCCTCATCATTCTCATTGAACCAGTCAGGCTGCTTGTGAGCAGCACCTTCAGTGCAGATTCCCAGTTATCTTCAGCATTGTCATCAAGATGTAGATCAGCAAACTTGGTTTCTTAGTCCTCAGCCAGTGCTGAAGCTCTGCTAACCTTCTTCAGTTTGGCCACATCAATTCTTTTCATGGCCTTGCTTCCTTGTGGTCATCTCTTGGGTATGATATAGAGCTTCATCTGTCTAACAGTCAACACTACACATCACCTTAGTCACGCTGACATCCTATCTTTTCTCCTGATTATTAGAGTCAGTAAGCTATCAATACTTACAGTGATGGTCCATCCATGAGGTCTAGTTATGAGTAAGCAGGGGAAAAGTTAAATTGCTGATGATAAAACTAGTCTCTTCTACACTGTGTTTCTGAAGCCAAACTGATATGTCCACACCTTTGTATAATTGTAAGCTTCCCAGAGTCACTTGGTTGAGTTGGACAGCTATATAGGAATTGAATGAATGAATGAATGAATAAATAAATAGATAATCTTAAAATCTAACATTAAAGCTACAACAAAACAATGTAAAATGAAATAATTAAATATTTAGTATATCAGTACCCACTGCATTTATAAATAAAACTGAATAGAAACTCCTTCTAGTCTTACAGAAATAATTTTGCATTTTTGAGTGTAAAGAATAAAATTTTACTTGTGAGACACCTTTAGCTTATTTGATTTAATACCTGCATACTCATCTCTTTATAAGTATTGATTTGCTGATGAACTCAATAAATTTAGGTTGTGCCTTGTAGTGAATTTCCCTTAGTAAAATCAGCAGCTGCTGTTCAAGGAATCCTTAAACTCTTTCCTTTCCCCTTCCTATAAGCATAGCATAATCACTTGGAACCACAGAAAATATGGGAGAATTAATAAACAGTGATGTTCCATTGTATATGAGCAAATGTCCTTTCTGCAAAGCCATTATTTGATGGCTTTATGTCCAATAGCAGAATGTATGGAAGATGTGCAAAGCTTTCCAAGCATACTTTCTTTTTGACTAAATATTAGCTGGAAATTTTGTTTGAACAACACTATTCAAATTCATCTCAGATGTATTTTTTGGCATGATGGAGGGATTTCAAGAGGTATACCTAGAATTTATCCTCTTCCCCTTTGTCTGTGTATGTGCACCCACAGACGGACAGACACACACACATATTATTCTACATTAGTCTTGGGCCATAATAAAGTTTAATTTTTAGAAATTTTAATCCATGCTTACTTCCCAAAGAGTTGCTGTGGAAAAGCAGTGTCTTTGATTTCTTCAGTAATATAAATACACCCCCTTTCCATGGATTCTGGGTACTTAGAATTATCTGCTCTAGGTATGCACTAAAATTCCTTTTGAAACTATTCTAGGATGCTTAGATTACTTACTTTGAAGGCCTAAGTTGAAGAACTTAATTGGAAAACACTGTGGAACTAATTCCAATAGAGCACATTGTGAGCCCTATATGGTAAACCAGACCAAAAGACCAATGCCACATAAGTCTAAAACCACTTTAGATGGAACAATTATAATAATAGAGTTTTGCAAGTCTAAATATGGTTCTATCTTCCCTCATTTTATCTTTATGTAAATTAGAGATGGCTTGTCTGAGATGTTTTATCAAATCATTTTTTTAGAATCAACCCAAACCCCATTTGTCTGATCGTTGCTTTGGTAGCAGTACACCCTCCTATCCTTCAGAACTATTCTCTATGCATCAACTCACATCAATTTGTATTCTATTCACCAAACTTGTGAATTATATTGGCTCCCTCTGAATGTCTTAAGTTGTGGTGGTATAGGAAATATATAAATAAATAAATCTCAATGATTGCTTGTTAAGTTTTACCTATTTTCAAACTAATTATCTATTGTTGCATGGGAAGATGGAGAAGTCTGATACCATTTTAGAATAGTTATCTTCATTAGTATATATATATGTCCACCAATACAGCTCCCCATACCTCATGTCTATAGTGTAGTTCCCTTATAAAAATGTTCTTCTGTTGTCACATTGTAAGGCCATGCATATTTATCACTCTTTTTTAATAAGTTCATTGCTTTACTCAAGAACAGTTTGATCACACCAATGGCTCCTTCAACCATCCAGCTGGTCAACATTGCTAAAAGCACCCACACCCATTCACTAAAGAGATTGAATCTGGCTCATCACAAATACCTCCCTTTTACATTCTATAGCTGATGGAGGAGATGGATGCCATTATTAGTTCCTTCCCCATTTGTATTCTATGTGTAGCTTTTGCCATCTCAAATCTCCACCCAGTTCTCCATTGTTTCTGAATTATTCTAAGTTATATTTTCTCCATTGTTGTAGAATTTCTTATCTATCTTTATTTCTCCCAAATCCTACTATTTTTGCCTCAGGCTATTCCTAAGATATGAAAAACCCTATTCCATTAAAGAATCTTCCTTAGGGCATTTGTTAATGATCCATTTTTCAATTATCACCAGCATCTAGAAAAAAAATTGAAAACATACTGGAAAGACTAACTCACAGCTAATAGTACTGATAACATATATGATCTCTCTTTCTTTGCTCTCTTTCTCTTCCCTTTTGTGTCTAGAGGCATTTAGTTCATTCTCATCTACTCAGCATTACTTGAGAACATTCAAAAGTTGAATCAAGATTCTAACAAAAAAATAGACATCTATATATCTCCTTACAGTTTACTTGTATATTTCTCAATATAGAGTTTAAAAATGCAGTGGACTTATAATCAGTTTTTTTTAATTTGCTTGAAGCAGTTTTGGAATTGATTCAGTTAGCCATTCTTGCTTTGTTAAATATGTAATGATGCCTCATAACTATGCATGTATGTTGTATACAGGAGTGGAGTCTGATGGCGGGAATAATAAAGCGCCGTCAGTGGCTGAAGTATTGGACAGCGCCAGCTATAAAAGCCGGCACCTGTCGCAGCTTGCTGCTTTTTCTTCCAGACTTAAATAAAGACTGTTCCTGCACTCTCCTGTCCTGCCTCTTCAATTCAGAGTGCTCGTTTTACACTGGCGACAAAGGTGGGATTCTGAAGAGAGAACAAAGGACAACCTCGTGGCACTGCGGCCATCATAACTGACCTTCACTCAGACAACATACATCCAGCACAATCAGCGATCAAGATGGCCCATCTCCCAATGTCCATCCCTTTTGATGCAGCAAAGGAGAAATGGTCATCTTATATGGGCAGATTTAAACTGCATTTAGAGGTAAATGGACTCCAAGCAGCCTCTGATGTGAAGAAGAGAGCTTTCTTCTTAACCTACTGTGACTCTGAATATACAAACTGGCCATCGCAGATAAACTTGAAAACGTCTCCTGGGACGAGCTGCAACAAACACTAAAAGGACACTTTGATCCGACCCCTTCTTACCTCGCCAACCAACATGACTTCTATACGAGGAGCCAACAAGGAGGAGAAAGCATAAATGACTTTGTGGCAGCTCTAAGGAGATTATCTAAGAACTGCAAGTTCAGTGATGCCAAAGACATGATCCGTGACTGGTTAGTCCTGGGGCTAAGAGACTTAACACTCCAGAAAACACTACTAGCCCGAGAAGAAGTCTCTTTTAAAGATGCCCTGGAAGAAGCCCATGCCACTGAGACCTCAGACAGCTCAGCCACCCATATAAAAGGAAACAGGAAAGTGCATGCCACCCAGGCCAAGTGTCGGACATACCAAGAGACCTCAGAGTCAGAGAGCAGTGAAGAAGAAGAGGAAGATGTCCACCGTGTGAGACCCAGCAAGCCGGGAACATGACAAGGTTCCAAGCCATGCAGAGGTTGCAGAGGAAATCATCCCCCCCTCTACATGCCGTTTCAAAGAAACTGTCTGAAGGTGATGCGATTGGAAAGGTCATATCACAGAGGTATGTAGAGCTAGCCAGCCAACAAACAGGCCAGCTCAGAAAGCCTATCCCTCCCCCCCCGACAATACAATCAACCAAAGAGTGGCCAAAAAGACCTGGGTGCGGCTTCCGGTTTGAGCTTCTTCGGCGACAGACCGAAACCTCATCTCTGCGAGGCTTCGATCCATGCTTGCCGCTAGAGCGCCCTGAGCTGGCTGGTTTCGGGGCTAAGCCACCCCGTAGAGGTGGTGAAGAAGGGGGAGACTGCCTGCAGGGTTGAGGAGAGCCGCATCTCTCCTCCCCAGCTGGCCATTACTCCCTTTCCCGAAGGCGGTTGTAGCGGTGGTCAGAAATGGCCACCACAAAGAAGAACTTGACCGGAAAAGAATGTGCAGGAGGAAGATAAGAGAAAGTTTTGGTTGACCGGGTCAAACAGCAAAAGCAACAAATAAGGTACCCTGGAATTTAAATTTAATAACATTGTTCCCAAAGAAGATTTTGAAGCTGCAAAGGAGAGAGAGAAGGGAAAGGATTAGGGTTTTTTCTTCTTCCCTTCCTTATACTGACAACTAAGAGACTTAAGCAAGAAATTGAAAAAAATCCACTTTGACATTAATAGGCATCTAAGCTGAAAATAAAAGTCAAAGGGATAATAAAGATTTCTGGATATTTAAAAGTTTTTAAAAGCAGGAAAGGAGAAAAAAAAGAATAAAAGGGCAGGATCTGGAAAAATGGGGGAGACTGCCTGGAACTAAGGAATGGAACTGTAACTAAAAGGAACTTACAGTGAAATTTCAACAAGATTCCTCAAAGATACATCTTAATTGAAACTTGGTAACAAAATAATAGAACCCCAGGAAGAGAAAGTGGAAAAAAGAAGCAGAAAGAAACAGCCTTGGATTATTTGGATTACTTGGTAATTTTTGGTTTTTGCATCTGGATGACTAAAATTAACCGGGTGGTTGTTTAAAAGTCTTTAAAATGGTATCACTCTTAGAAGAACTGAAAACGGAACTTAAAAAATGGAAAGAAGATGCACAAGAAGGGAGAGGTTCTTTTGGCTTCGTATTTCAATTCGTAGAAATGGAGATCTGGAACTTTGAGAAACAACAAGAAACGTTTGCAGAACAAGAAGATTGGGACAAAGAAGAAGCCATCTTTAATGATCAAATAATTTTAAGTGGGGGGAAAAAAGAAAAGGGGGGAAAGAGAGTGAAAGGTTTAAGACTAGAAAAAACAACCAAAAAGAAGAAGAATAATTTGAAAGATTAGTATAATATTAGAAAGCAACAGAAGAGGGGATTACAGATGAGAGAGTTAGAAGTAGAGAGACAAGGGGGTAAAAAGGGGAGGGAGAAGAAGAGGGGGAAGAAGGCAAGGAAAAGAAGTTGTAAAAGACAGAAACAAGAAATGGAGAAACAGGGAAAAGATATAAGGATTGTAACCATAAGCTTGTTTAGAGATAATGGGTGAAAATTTAATTGCAAAAGGGATTCTGCAAAGGTACATAAGATAGCATTGTTATATTATAAACAGAAATAATTTTAGAAAATATGATTAAAATGATGGATAACATATTTACTGTAATGTAGTTGAATGTTTGGTAATAAATAAATGAATTAAAATGATTGAGAGAATTAAATGGGAACATTTTTAATTATTAGTAATGATTTATAAAAATATAAGTGAGAAATATGGAAAAAAAAGAATTAACTATGGAAAGTTTATAAGTGTTCCCAAGGAAGTATGATATTTAATTGAAAAGAAATATTAAAGATGTTAAGATTTTAATGAATATTAATGATAGAATTGAATTGGAATGGAATGTGTGCTTTATTTACATATATAGATATAATTTTTTCTTTTTAAGAATATAGTGTGTATTTTAAGAATGTACCAGGCAGAATTCAATTGGAAGTTATGTATTATATTGAATGCTATAATCTTAAAGGTATACATTGAAGCTTAAATGAGAGTTTGAATGGATAAAATTAAAAGATATAAAGGTGTCATACTCCAATTGGTAACTACAGGGAAAAATTTGTTTAATAAGAAAAGATAATATGAAATTGAATCAGGACAGACAAAAGTATAAATATAATGATTTGATTGAGATGTGATAATTAAAATAAAGTTAAGAAAATTAAAAGAGGGGAAAAACTATGTAGAAAATATAAAACGGTAATAAGATATGGAATAGAATATAAAAATGAGCATGAAATTGAGTTTGGTGTCTGTATGAAGAAGTGATAACCAGGGACCATGCTATTTTCAAAAAAGATGTTTTATTTGTATATATTTTTTTTGTGAAAACCCAAATAAAACTTTCAAAAAAATCAAACAAACCTGGGTGCGAAATTCAAAAAGAGAGATGGCGCCAGGGAAGAAGAAACTCACTACACCATCGTGGGGTATTCACAGATGCAGGTAAGGCACACCATTGCCCATGAGACTAATAAAATTATGACCAATGTAAGAATCAATGGAATCCTGTGCAAGATGGAGGTGGATTCCGGATCTTACATATCCATGATTTCCTAGGCAACCCTAAAAAAGATCAATCCAGTGTGAATCAGAATCAGCTGGAACTGCAAAGAATCATCCTGAAGGATTACCAAGGCTGCAGAATTCCAGTGCTGGGAAGGATAACCTGCAGAATAGAATATGGGGGATTCCAAGAACTACTATCAGTGACCATCATGGACCGGGACCTGCCAAGCCTCCTTGGGAGGGAATGGTTCCAACCCTTGCAAATCAGCCTCACAGGCATCCATGCAACCACCCAGCCAGCTAGGAGAGACGACTTAGATGTCCTGAAGAAGGAATTCTGTGAAGTCTTCAGCAACGAATTGGGCAAGTATAAGGGGACCCCAGTAACATTTAATCTAGACCCCAACATAGCCCCTGTCTGATTGAAGTAACGAAGAGTCCCATTTGCTTTGTGGCCCAAGGTAAAAGAGCAGCTAGACAAGGTGGTTGCTCAAGGGGTCCATGAGCTGGTTGACCATGAGAGGTGGGAGGCACCTATAGTGACCCCAGTCAAGCCAGATGGGTTGGCCAGAATATGCGTGGATTATAAGAGTACCCTGAACCACGCATTACAACGGAGCGCATATCCGGTGCTGGTAGTTCAGCACCCTTTACATTCCCTGAGGTGCGGGAAATTTTTTGCTAAATTGGCTCAGGCATATCAGCAGCTGCCCATGGATGAAGCAACTGCCAAAGCCCAAACAATTGTGGCCCACAGGGGTGCGTTTAAGTGCAACAGACTCCAATTTGGAGTCAGCATAGCCCCGGGTCTATTCCAGAGTATCATGGAAAGGCTATTACACAACCTCCCAGGGGTCATCTCGTACTTCTGCTGAGAATCGGACCCAACTGATGCAAAGAGTGAGGGCTGTATTGGAATGATTCCAGGAAGCGGGGCTGAAATTAAAAAAAAGAGCAAATACCACATTGCAGTGCCCCAAGTGGAGTTTCTGGGATTTTTAATAGATGGGTCAGGCATCCAGCCCACAAGCAGCAAGCTCAAAGCAATTAGAGAAGACCCGAAGCTGCAAAACAAAACAGAGCTGCAAGACTTCCTGGGTCTACTTAATTTTTACAATATATTTCTGCCGCAGAAAGCAACAATAGTGGAACCACTCCACAGACTACTCAATTAAAAAACAACCTGGACATGGCCCCCCCGCGAAGATGTTGCATTTAACAGCATAAAAAAATATCCTGACATTTGAAAGCATGCTCATCCAATATAGCGAGACACTGCCGCTATTGTTAATCTATGACACATCCCCCTATGGCATTGGCGCAGTGTTAAGTCACAAACTACCCAATGGGAGAGAAGCCCCCATCATGTACTACTCAAAAACACTATCAAAACCAGAATGAAATTACAGCCAGATCAATAAGGAGGCCCTAGCTGCTGTAGCCGGAGTAAAACGCTTTCATGAGTATCTGTACAGAAGATCATTTGAACTAATAACCAATCACAAGCTGCTACTGAACATTCTTGCGGGGGACAAACCTACACTAAACATCCTGTCCCCAAGAATGCTAAGATGGATGGTTTTCCTAGCAGCATATAACTATAGACTAATCCACAAGCCAGGAAAATCAATAACACATGCAGACACTCTCAGCAGAGGCCCCCTGCCAGACTTCATCTTCCACTTCCGTGTTGCTTGTCGAGAATCTCGAGCCCAGCTACTAATGTCAGCTGAAATCGTGAGACTGACGGCAAAAGACAAAACCTTGGCACAGGTTTTGAATTGGGTGTGGAGGGGATGGCCAGAATCGACAGAGGGAGACGAATTCGTTCCATTTAAAAATAGGCAGACAAAGTTATTGGTTCTAAAAGGTTGTCTGTTATGGGGGGAGAGGGTGATCATACCCCAACAACTAAGGCAAAGGGTATTGAGACTATTACACGAGGGCCACCCGGGCATGGTACGTATGAAGGCCCTGGCCAGGGGTTATGTATGGTAGCCAGGACTAGATAAGGAAATAGAACCCTGGGTCACCTCATGCCCACCCTGCCAAGAGTCCCGACCAGCACCCCCCTCAGCACCCCCTCTCAAGTGGGAAAAGCCCACAGCCCCGTGGGCATGGGCACCCATCGATTTTGTGGGACCATGCCAAGGGCAGACCTTCCTATTAGTGGTCGATGCCTACTCCAAATGACTGGAGATAGTAGTAATGAAATCGGCCAAATTGAAGCCACCGTAAGAGCCCTGAGAAAACTATTCGCTACTCATGGGCTATCCGATGTGCTAGTGTCCAATAACAGGCCACAATTTACAGCACAACAATTTGAGGGTTTCCTAGTGAGTTTAGGGATCTGCCATGCTGGCACACCCAGTGACTGGCACAGCCAGCGACAAATGGGCAAGTGGGGAAGATGGTAAGAACCACTAAAGAAATCCTCAAGAAAATGGGCCCCAGAGACTGGCAAGAAAAAATAGATGAAATGCTGCTGATCTAACACATTACACCCAGCGCAGCAACCCACAGGAGCTCAGCAGAATTGTTGATGGGCAGGAAATTAAGATCACCCCTTAACAGGGTCCACCCCAACTATAACAATGACACCCCACCAGATTCCACAGGGAAATGTAGGACCTTCACAACAGGGGACTAGGTATATGCACATAACTATATGGCAGGAGCTACCTGGATTCTGGCTAAAATATTAAAAAGCATGGGGCCCAGGGCATACAGAGTAGAGGTGGAAGGTGGAAGGATATGGAACCGGCACATAGACCAATTAAGGAGCCAGGTAACACAAACAGAATCAGAAACCGAAAACCGACAGTAAAATACAACCGGCCCTGACAACTAACACAGAAAAAGAACAACCACAAAGAACCCAAGTCTAGCCTAAACCCGATCAGAGTAGCGGGGAACTTAACTGGAGAAGTCCAGCAAAGTATTTCTGGGGCCTCTAGCTCAACAGAGCCCGCCACGCCTCTGGAAACCTTCGAGGCATTTCCAAGGGCGGGGTCCAGAGCAGCAGCGGACCCATCCATACAGGCCACTGCTCCAGGAACAACTGAGATGTGCAGGCCCAGTCACACACACCAAAGCCCCACCTACTTGCGGGACTACGTATGCTAGACTACTTGTGATTGGTTGAGCCTAACTAAGACGGGAAGGGTGTTAAATATGTAATGACACCTCATAACTATGCATGTACGTTGTATATAGGAGTAGAGTCTGATGTCAGACTCCACTCATTGGTCCAGCCACTGACAGGAATAATAAAGCGCCGTCAGTGGCTGAAGTTTTGGACAGCACCAGCTATAAAAGCCTGCACCTGTTGCAGCTCGCCGCTTTTTCTTCCGGACTTAAATAAAGACTGTTCCTGCACTCTCCTGTCCTGCCTCTTCAATTCAGAGTGCCCATTTTACACTCTTCATATAATATGATGGAAGAAATATTCTTCTGGATTCAGTTCCAAGTGGGAAAAAGACACTGGATTCATGGAAGTTGCTTGGAAAGAAGGTTTATTGATAAACAGGATCAAATGCCTTGGAGATCCTGGGTGAAAAGGGAAGAGATACTGAGAGTCCCTGGGTTTTATGCCCTCTCTAAGCTTTGAACTTCCTGGGGCACAGGAAGAGTATCCTGATTGATTGCTGTCAGGGGTCATAGCTAGCTTTGTAGGTTATCTGTGTGCTAAGTTTGGTTGAATCCTGCTGGGTGATGCAATCTGGTGAGATGGGTAATCCTATCATGTCCTGAGGGCCATGTCTTAATCCCATCACCCTGGAGCTGAAGGGTGGGGAGCAGGGAGCTGCAGGGAGCTGCTTTGTCTTTAAAAACATGTTTCTCCTTTTCTCATCCAGGGAAATATAATATTCTGCCCTTTCATTCTTCTAGGAGAGGGGTGGGTGCTAACTTTCTACAAATTCAAGATAGCCAGGCAGGAAGAAAGGAATCTGTGTTACTTACTTTACAACAGCAGGTTTCAATCAGCAGTGTGAAACCTTCAGATATTTCTAAGTTCTATATTAAATTGTCCTTCATACGTGATTTATTTAAACATATTGAGATCTGTAACACTTGTCCAAAACTGCTGAAGAGTAATTGAACCCATCTCAATTATACAAGGATAATTCCAATCTCTTCTCACTAAAAACTGAATTAATCAAATGTTGCTAATCATTTCATAGTATTAAAATGGAAGCAAATTCTTGATATAATTCAGGGTTGTCAAACTCACATTGTCACAGTGGTGTCACGTGACGTATGGGGACTTTTTCTCCCTTTGCTAAATCGGGCGTGGGCGTGGCCAGCGTGTGACATATCCGGCCCATGGGCCAGGAGTTTGACAGCCTTGATATAATTACTTAGGATTCTCACGTATAGAGTATATGTTTTTCCTGCTTGCTGCATTAGACTCCTTTGGAAATATATCCCTAACTCTGGAAATGGAAGTGGGTGCTTCATGCTTCACATCACAAAGGCAACAGGGTCATAATGCTTCCTAACATATCTAGGGATTTCAGTAGCCTCCCAACTTTTCAGATCTTGGACCTGCCTGTAGCCAAGGAAGCATTAGGAGAGTTCCTTCTTATTTCTTCAATCATATATTATTAGGATGACAATGGTAATTGTTAAGTTTCTATTCAGCAAATATAAACATGGTAGGTGTGAGTTCATTAATTGAAAAAAAGTATGTATTTTATTTTGTTTGAAATTCATTTTGTCATTATCTCATTGCTTTGTTAGATAGGAAAATATTTTTCTGCTTCTGGAGCATTTCCTTTTTATCAATATGCAGTATTTAATATAATTTTAAAAGTATTGGATGATATTTTTCAATTATTCTCTTTGTTCAGGTAATGTTTTAAACTATTTAAAGGCATTCTTGGTAGTGGTGGAAAAATCTATAGTTTTACTTTCTTTGCACCATGTGTTGCCCCAAGCTCATCATGGAATCCCTGCAGGCTTGACTGTTATCTCATGTTTCCCAGGACTATTGATAAAAATAGAAAAATCTACACAGTTCAGTTTAGAATAAAGGAGCTATGGAACAGGTTACCAAACTCAGACTAAGAATATGCATTCATTAAGGGAGATAAAATGTATATGTTTTGTCATGTACACACAGAGTCTTATTATCCTGAAACCTCATTTGATATGGAGAAAAATGTGACAGTTTAAATCAAGGGACAGAACTGCAGAAGCTGAGAACCAACACTGGGAAAAGCATAGGTCTAACACTGCAACCTACTAGCCTCAGTTTGGAATTTCTGGAAAAAATGGAAATCTAATCAAAGAAAAGGGAGGGAGGCTTTATGAAAAGCTGCTATAACTATAGAAAAACACTCTATCTCTAAATTTCTTTGATTTTCTGTTCTGTGTTAAAGTCATTGGTTTTATTTATCTGGACAAATTAGGAAATTATATTTTGTGCTACTTATATATTGAGTGTGTGCATGAGAATATTCTCTTTCTTTCAAATTTCTTGTGATCTATAACATTATTTCAGAAGTCCCTGCCATTCCTCCCCACAACCCCCAATGGAGTCTTTGAGGGCAATTGCAAGGTATTACCTTTTCTCTGTAAATGTTCTTTTGTTTTATTAACTTACATGTTTGTATTTTGCTTATTTAAAATGTAAAGGACTTTTTTGTAACCATTCATATATATTTTTTGAGAAAGCTTTACATTGGTTATCTCCCCAGAGAATAGGTGGGTGGAGGATGGCTGAAAACTCTAGCCAGATGCTTCTATGCTACATATAGAAAAGCCTCTATTAAATGCACATCTTTAAGAGCTTGAATTTGGACTTCAGCCTGGTCTTCTAAATTCTTTTGTCCATCTATTGAACTAACTGAAGCATGTGTTCTTCTCTTAATAAGATACAGTTTGTAACTTTAAAAAGCTTTTAGAGGATATGTACCTAGAAATAATTGTTTCCATGGAAACAATAAGTGATGCATCCTGTTCATAAGGTCAGTTACAGGTTTTTACAGCTGCAACTAGCCTTTGGGGTCTGCTACTTTTCATTATACAATTTCAGACTTGCTAAGTATATAGTTCCAGGGCAATATAAAACTCCTTAATTATTGGAATTGTGAATAGCTACCTGCCTAAAGGAAAGCACTATGAATAATCTGGATGATATACTATGGAAACAATAAATGTAATTCTACAAAGCTCTCCAAAATTGTAAACCAAAATTCCTCATAGCTGCCCCAGTGACAAAGCAAGTAGAATTTTTACCTTACATATTACTTTGAATAAGGGGGGAAATGCAGAGGTGGTATTCAGCAGGTTCTGACTAGTTCTGGAGAACCAGTAGCGGAAATTTTAAGTAGTTCAGAGAACTGGCAAATACCACCTCTGACTGGCCCCACCCAGGGGTGGGATTCAAAATTTTTAACAACCGGTTCTGTGGGCGTGGCTTAGGTGGTGGTGTGGCTGGATGTGGACAACTCAATATAACTCACATCAAGGCACGCATCTCCTCACCTGGCCTCTCATGACTGTGGGGATGCTGCAATAGTCATAAGTGTGAAAAATGGTCATAAGTCACTTTTTTCAGTGCCATTGTAACTTTGAATGGTCACTCCACACAAGCAAAGTACCAGCAAAGGAGGGGGAAAAAACTCCAGAGAAGTTCCTGAGACAGGAAGTCTAGTCCTGCCAAGAATGTAATAAGGGTTAACGGAGAGGCAGTTTCTGTAAGCACCAGAATGTTTACTTCCTGCCTTCCTTACAGGATTAGGCCAGTAATTTCTTCTAACAACCGGTTCTCTGAACTGCTTAGAATGTTAACAACCGTTCTAGCGAACAGGTGCAAACTGGTAGAATCCCACCCTTGGCCCCACCCCCATCTATTCTCTGCCCCCCAGTCCCAGCTGATTGGCTGGGTCTTCTTTTGTTGCCCTGCACAGGAGAATGGAGCTGGAAAGTAGGTTAATGGGGTGGGGAGGGAATGGGATTATGTAGTATCCTTCCCCTGGAGTGGGTGGGAATGGAGATTTTACAATATCCTTCCTCTGCCATGCCCACCAAACCATGTCACGCCCACCAAGCCACACTCACAGAACCAGTAGTAAAAAAAACTTGAATCCCACCACTGGGAAAATGCTATTCACCCTGGGTAACCAAGGGAATTTATTAGAACTTTTAGCTAAGGGGTAAAATCATATGCTATGGAATGACTTCCTGCTTTAAGCACATGCAAGATGGTGCATTTTGGATAATATAGCACAGTAGCTATAAAGCAGAGTAAAGGTGAGGGTAATAATATCCCACAAGTAAAACTGCAGGTGAAGATGAGTATGAAGAGAAGCCTGCAGGTAGGGGTCTCCACTCTTATCCGAAAAATCAGGCAAGTCCTTTTTGTATTTATTATTTTAGTAGCTAAAATATTATCCTTTAAATAAGAAATGTTATATTTTTAGACCAAACTGATTAATTAGCAAAATCAATACAATACCCATTGCTAATTCTAATCAGATCTGACCACTGGTAAGCTAAGGTACTTAAGCTATTATAATTTTTTAAATATATTTTTAAATGAAGTTAAATGCTACTAAATCCTGCAGCTGTACAACTTATAATTTCAACCAATTAGAAAGTACCATACTAGGGAAGAATGGTCATAAAACCATTTACCTTTTGCTTAGGATAGAGTGCATGATTTTCTGCGTAAAAACATTGGTTCGAATAAGGAATACTGCAAACGTGATGTATATTCATCCTAATTCTAGTTAGATTGCACATACTTTCTTTTTGCTGGTAATTGGGTTAGTACTGATCAGCAGCAATAATGATACAACTGTGTATTTCAGTTGTATCATCTGATGTTTTATTGAGTTGTAAATGGGGATCTATATTTTCTCAACTTTGATCAAATATGTAACATTAACTAGACACAATGAGAGCAACCACAGAGAAAAGCAATTCTGCAGCTCTATATAACATTTCAATAGTATTTTGAAAGGCCCAGCATTTCTAATTACATGCAAGAGGTCCTTCTAATTGCTTTTGACAATGCAACTCTGAAAATAATGAATTGTGAAAAATGAGAAAATTCAGACAAATTAGGCAATATTTCTCAAATTGCAGCAGGGGGGAAAAGATTGATAATGGCTGCATTCCTGTAATTCACAAGCTACATTTGCTCATTGAGTGTCTGCCTCAGCCTGCTCAGAGAGGTTCAAATGTAATTGCAAAAGGTTTTATGGACCAGCTTTTTGATAATAAATTGTAATATAATATAGTGAACTTAATATCAGCCTTAAATGAGCAGTAATTAAAGTGGTGAAATACGATAGTTGAAATACGATGAAGGATGGTGGAAACATAACACTTTGCCAAGAACATTGGTTTGTCTTTTAAATGATATAGTATTTTAATCAAGTTCTCAACAGCTATAATGGCTGAGTTGAACCTGTAAAATGCATGTGATATCCGAAAGGGATTCTGGCAACAGTAATATAGTAGGAGCATCTATTATTCTTTCAGTGACCCTTGGGGGGATGAATTGACACAAAGCATGCAAAATGTCAGCATGATGTATTTACCCTATGGAAGGTTTCACCTAAATTTATCCCAGGAATTTAATGTTTCGTTTTCCCAATTAGCTATAGTAAATGAGCTTCCTTTTAATTTCTTCATTTTAAAAGAATTTCCATTCCATTTTTCAGGTGTCAGTAACTGAGTAAAATGTAGGATAACTTTAATATGTTTTCTCTCTCTTACCAAGTAACCATGAGATTGGTTTTGGCATATTGTCTTAAAAATATATGATGCACCAAAAATGGAAACAGCTTATTGTCCCTAATCTTTCATTCTTTCATGATATATTTAGAATATTTTCAAGATTTCAGTCTGCAGTTCATATTGATTTTAAACATCATGGCTCATTTCATAAGTTTCTAAAACTTTGCTACTGCATTAATATTGAATTAAAAAGTATCTCATCTATGCCAATAATGAGGATAGTGGCACTGAAAACTGACAGGTTTGTGAGTTCAAAAAGGCTGCTACAGGAATAATTTTGTAGTAGAAGAACCATTATTATTCCAACCCAGATAGTGATTGGTGACTTCAAAGGTTTTCTTGAAAAGATGAAATAAAACATTTTAAGTTTTTTAAAAATGTGTTTAATGTTTGTGAAATGTTCTTGCCTAAATTACTAAAGGCATAGTTAATAATATGTTCACACATTTATATACTTCTTGATCACCCCTTGGAGAAAATGTATAAAATATTGTGAACAAAATAATAGATGTCTTGAGTCAATAATGTAATTTTCATTCCGCTTGCCCCAAATACCTATTTATCCCTTTGGAGTACCTTGTCTTCAGCAGGTTATCCAAAAACAGTTGATTGGACTTTCATAGATTTTCACATAAGATCAGTCCCAGCATCTGGATTTTCCCTTTTTCTTGATTGCGTTCTGAACATTCAGAATGTATATTTCAGAAATATATGAATCTGAATAAACTATCATTTGCTGCACATACTTTTTCTAGCCAAACAAAAAACCCTGTTATTTTAAAGTTATGAGAAGACCATAATTTTGGGATAACTTTTGTAGCAATTAAACTCTGTCCATGAATTATTAAGTATACTCATTTTCACTGCTTGTGAGTTGAAAGGTTTGCTTTCATTGCACACACAGCTGAAAAGAGGTAATTAGAGCATCAAAGGCAGTGAAGCATCTTATTACTTAAAGCTTTGTCTGAAATGTTATCATTTGGCTGTATTGTCCCTTTCACAAGAGTTGACAAATCTTAGTTATAGAGGAAACCATTATCTTTTCAATTATAAGAATATTTTTTTGCTTTTTCTTCCAGAAATAAAGTTATGATCTCTGGCTATTTAGAACAGATTAAAATGTATTAAAATGTGATCTAAAAATATCAGACTCCAAAATTGGATTTTTGTTTGGGTTTCAGTTATTTATTTTGCATTCAGAAGCATCATTAGGCTAATAAAAATAAAAACTGGTTTTCATTCCATTTCTTTGTGTTGTATTCTAGGCTGCAAATTAACCACTGGGTCCTTGGTGCTCTCTGAGCTTTGCTGTCCTCTTGCAGACATTTCATTACCCAACTAGGTAACATCATCTTGCTAGAAGGGAGTAGATTTGGTCTCTGTTTATATACATGCCCTGTCAATGTTGATGGCACTGTTTTGGTGGTTCCTTGATTAGGTTTTAACTGTCTGAGTTAGTAGTTCCTTGTTTACTGCTTGATTGTTGGTCTAGTATTAATCTCGGTGCTAATGTCTGCTTATCTAGATGTTGATTACTGGCAAGGAGATATTTCAGTCTTTTTGCTTCTTTTTCAGCTTTTGGTTGTTTATTTTAAATGGTACCGTATGTGCATGTCATTTATCTTTAAGTGCCTGTTGATGGCTGATTTATCTGAGTGTGTCAGACTTCTAGGAATTCTCTAACGTTAATGGAATTAGCTTAATCTAGGATGTTTACAGTTCCCCAATTGAAATTATGGCGAAGTCTATCCATGTGTTCTACAATTAAGGAGTTTTCATCATGTATTGTGACTGCTAGTTATGTTCATAAGTGTATTCTGCTAGACTTCTCTGCCTGTTTGCCCTGCATAGTGGCTGTTATAGTCCTTACACTGTGTGTTGTAGATGACTTCATTGTTTAGTGATGGCCTTCCCAGTCTCAATTGCTGTTATTAACTGAGGCTTCAGTAATGAAGACTCACTTATTGCAACCATTAATTTTTATTTCCCAATTCAGCACTTCCCCTACTATATTAAAAATTATTTCATTTACATGAAACTTTCTGCCATGTTTCTTACACTCTTCTTATTCTATTCTTTTTGATTTTGGAAGGTCCCTGTTTCAAAGGAATCAAGGAAACAGGCAAGATTTATGTTAGGTCTGGGAGATTGGGTCCGGGTAGATTGGTCCCAGGTAGCTCGGGCCGCATGGAGACGCGAGACTCAAAGTGCACATTCAGGTCTTTATTGAAGAATATACAGTTGGGTCCAGGACCTGCGAGCTGCTTGGCTTTATTCAGCCAGCCGGCGGCTCGGCGGCCAATGACAGCGCTTCGAATTTCCCGCGATCGGCTCGGCCAATCGCGGTAGATTCTTAGCGCACCAATCACAGTCATTTAGTTAACCAATCGGGTTATGGTCCGTGTGGACCAATCAGAACTCAGGATTTGGAGAATGTTAATATAGAACAATTTAAATCTCTGCAAACCTTTATCCTGGGACAAATGTAGGGAGAGTAAGCATACAATATATATATGTATTCTCAGTGTAGAAAAAATTGTCTCCTGTGAGACAGGGAATAAAAGTGTATGGAGTTATTGTTCATGTAGTCCCTGAACAACTACCATTTTTAGTTCTTAAGGCCAAAAAAAGTACCTGTGCATTCCCCAAAATATTCTTGCCCCTATTACAGATAATGTCCTACTAATGCTCTATTTCAACTGCTTATAGAATATTATTATTTTCAAAAGTGTCTATTTCTTTTAATGCAAAATCAAAATTATTTGCCAGCCTGTGTTAGAATAATACAATATTAAAATTCCCTCTCATAATGATGAGTCGGCATAAAAGTAGCAGCAGTGAATCTGTCCATTTGAATTTTAATACAGTAAATATTGATAAATATACATAAAAAACAAAAGTTCTTTTATGGTCCTCTATGATTTTTTTAAGTAGAAATGCATCCTGAGGAATTTTTTCTTAAAAAAAAATCTGGTACAGAAGAGTAAGTTTGGGAGTGGCCTGCACAAAGTTTGCCTATATACCAACCAAAAAGATTTCAGCCACTGAATTGTACAAACTCTATAAATGTGAGTTACATATGAACCTCTTAGGGTGATATCAATAATTGTACAAATTTGCTGGTCATACAAAAGTTAATGTTTAAGAAAAAAAATTATTTCTGCAAATCCTGCAAATAGTTATCAAGTACAGAATGCACAGGCAGTCCTTGCTTAGCAACCACTCATTCAGTGACTGTTTGAAGTTCAAGAGTGCTGAACAAGGAGACTTATGACCGGTCCTCAAAGTGGTGGGCATTGTTGCATCTCCACAGTCATGAGATCATGATTTGGGTATTTGTCAACCAGTGTACAATTATGACTGTCGCAGCATCCCAAAGTCACATAATTCTCAGTTGCAATGTTCATTGCCAACTTCCAACAAGAAAAATCAATGGGGAAGCAAGCAGGAAATCACAAGTCACACTTAATATGATGTCGCGTTAAGGTAATCAAACCGTGCTTGATCACCTTAATGACTGCAACTGAAATTGCTATTGTAAGTTTCAATGATGAAGTAATCTTTCATTTTGCAACTGCATTGCTAAGTGGCAAGAGTTCCCAGTCCCAAATGAAGATAAGAGCCCTGATGGCACAGCAGTTAGAATGCAGTATTGCAGGCAAACACTGCCCACAGCCTGGAGTTCATTTCTGACAGGGGCCCAAAGTTGACTCAGCCTCCCCTCCTTCTAAGGTCGGTAAAATGAGGACTCAGATTGTTGGGGTCAATATGCTGACATTGTAAATTGCCCAGAGAGTGCTGTAAAGTATTGTGGGGTGGTATATAAGTCTAAGTGCTATTCCTATTGCTATATCTGTTGGGAAATTCTGTTCTTTTTATTTGTAGGAATTCCATTTCTCTATCTTTACCTCTGGTCCTTCCTGTGTGCTGCTGTTCTGCCCCAATCACTGTATATCTTGCATTTTATTTTAGATCAAAGGAATTTTATCTAGCCAATTACGGCAGATTAAAAAGAATTAAATAAATATAAATTAGCAGCTTAAAAATCCTCAGGCATTAGCCATTCTGTTTCTATTGGTAGATTTATGTAAATGCTGCAAAATATGCTTGTCTTTTCCCAAGATTAAAAGTACGTACCATGCTAAAAATATCAGATCATATGCCTGTGTTGGAAACTTAACTACAGAAAAGAACATATTGTCAAACAAAGAATAGAGATTCCATCCAAACTTGATTTTATCTGTCTGTGACTATGAATCAGGAAGCAGAGAGGAACAGTTTATCCTTTATGTAGAAATAGTACAGTATTTACTTTTATAGCCTCCTAAGCAATTTGTTTAATTTTCAGCTGCCAGACAAATTTCTGTGTTATTACTTAATAGAAAAACTGTGCAATGTATTCAACAACGTAACTTACTTCCTAAATCTTTACTATAGTACTGTAGAATTGTAAAAAAACAAAAAACAAACCCTACTTAAATAATTTGGCATTGCTTTGCATGACTATGGTTTCAGCAGGAAATAGTTGACATGGAAGCATAGTTAATGTAATTTAATCGTTTATTTATTTACATTTCCATAAACATGATTTGTGGTGACTGTATGGACAAATGCTCACCATCCTAACCTTTTTCTAGTGATAATTCATAGCTTTTCCATGGACATTCTCTCTTGATCCTTTCCATGTACCTGATCTGTTGCCTTCCATTTTGCTCAAATTTGCCAAAGATAATAATTTTTTTTCAGAGATCACAACTTATATCATGTGCCGTAAATATGCGAGTTTCTGCTTACTGATCATTGCCTCAAGGGAGCAGTCACTTTTTATTTCATCCAGAACTGTTTATCATTCTTTTTGCATTCCATAGCATTCCTAGTAACTGTCTCCAAATCCAAAATTTGAAGGCATCTTTTACTTTCTCACTGTCCAGTTGTCATAGTTTTATTATTACTACTCTAAAGACCATAATTTTGACAGATCTGGTCACTGTTGTAATTGAAATCTCCTTGTGACCAGAGCTTTCTATGGCTTTTCAGAATCTGATTGAAACAGAGATGGTATTCAGCAGGTTCTGACCAGTTCTGGAGAACTGGTAGCGGAAATTTTGAGTAGTTTGGAGAACCGGCAAGTACCACCTCTGACTGGAGATTTTGCAGTATCCTTCCCCTGCCACGCCCACCACGCCATGCCTACAGTACCAGTAGTAAAAGCAATTGAATCCCACCACTGGATTGAAACCCAGTGCAAAACACCATCTCACATATATTAAACACATAGGTTGCATTCAGTTCAGATTTCCCTGTCAGATTTTACAAGTACAATCCACAACCTGAATATTTGCATTATTCTTGCCTTATGCTATCCATTTTGAGTTTGAGCAGCTTCTTGAAACTCTATATAGCAGAGTTACTGAACTTTTTCCTCTCTACTTAATATTATGCTAAACGAGTGTTTTCTGGAAATGTATAAACTCTGCAATGTTGGCTTAATATATATGTTGCTCTGTTTTGAAAACATGCTTTCTAATCTGGAATTAAGACAGAGTTTGCAGATATAGGCAAAAACTCCCTGTATGATTGAAATTGGCAGATGACTTTTTTTTACTGATAAAAATTTCTGATTTTCTATTATTTTTGCCCCCCAGTAGGGCCATCTATCTTGCATAAACAGGTTTTACTATGCATTGGATTCTATAATATAATCCAATGCAGACTTCCTTTGTTCTCTATTAAAATCATAAATCATTTAATAGTTAGGCCTATCTAGGTCTTTATAGTTTCTAGCCATTATCCCCAATCTGTGGATTTTCTTTCTGGTTTTCATTCACAAATTTCCTCCGCAGTCTTTGAAAATACTTCCTGAGAGAAGTCAAGCTAAGATCTACATCCAAATTATTCTTATTGGGAAAAGTGTTTATTTTTGTTTCTGCATGTGACCAAGTGATAGAAAGCCATGGCTGAATGCAGGCTCTCATAATGTTATGCTTCCTTATCTAAACTAAAGGCAGTACAATAAGCAGGCATTTTAATTTTTCCTTTAGGCCCAATCTCAACAAGAAGGTTTCACATCCTCTTCAACTGTGATGGCGAACCTATGGCACACGTGCCACAATCCACTTCCATCCCAGATATTGATGTCCTGGGTATTCATACTTCCTCCCACAAGAGTCTTACCCCAACCAAATAACTGCACCCAACACCTCTAGCAAAACCACAGCCTTCATTATTGGACTATTGCAAAATACTCTAAATGGGAACATTGAAGACCAGCAGCAACTACAGCAGGTTTAAAAGAGCACAAGTAGTAATGGTTGATTTTTGATATGTGTGATCACTACTAAGCAAACTTCATTGCTCACCACTTGGCTTCAAATGTCATTTGAAGTGTTATCTGTTACCTATAAAGCCCTTCAAGGGATAAAGCCCAATTATTTAAGAAATCCTCTATCTCCCGTTGTTTCTTCCCATTAGATGTATTCAGGCAGAATGGATATGCACCAGGTCCCTTCAATTAAATGCTGTCTTCTTAGAAAAAGAGTTTAGAAACATACCTTCTCTGTTAGAGCACAAGACTGCTGGAACAGCATCTCTCTAGACATATATACAGTTCTACTTTCATTGTTCTCCATAAGTCTCTAATGAACCCCCTTGTTCTCAGGTTTGTGATTAGGGTGTCTGTGGAGTCCCTATTGTCTTTTTATTGCATTTTGGGAAGTGTTTTAGTCTGAACACTCAGGAATCATCCAGTCTCCTTGGAGATCAGTAGCCTTAAAAATACAATAAAATAAAATAATTAAAACAAAACAAAGATGGCTGTGGCTCATGTTTTTGCAAGTGTAACTTTTCATAGCCCTTGGAGTTATTCTTTCCATATATCAGGATGATAATCTCAAGGGAGATGTTTGTTCAAGAACAGACAGATGCTATTAAGTAACAAATGAAGAACAATCACTTTTATGAAATACCCAAATTCCATCTAAACATTAATTCTGTAGTACGTTATGTTTTGTAAAAAAGGAAGCATCTTCCATTAAATGCTATCACAGACATCACTATTGTTTAGAAGCTGTTTCCCAAGAGGACAACTATAATTGTTCTGTTTCATGCAGTGGAAAAAATGTGTATATAATGAATGTTGAGTGGGCAATTGCTATTTAAAGAGTTACATAAACATATAACAATTATTGTAGATCACTATACAGCAGGGATGAGGTTTAATCGTTCACTCACTCACTCATTCTTTCTCCATTTTCTATTTCTTTGAATAATAAATAAATTATGCCTCAATTTTTCTTCCATTATTACTATAGTGGAACTTGGAGGAGCACAACAGTACTTTTTTAGAGCTGTTTCAGCTGGGATATGATACTGAAACTACAGTACTTTGGTCACTTTGATGAAAGATCTAAACTGGAAAGTGCAGTGGGAGAGTTAAGCTTCCTGGATATTATACCTCGTGCCTAAAAAAGTTAAGCTTCCTGGATATTATACCTCGTGCCTAAAAAAACAAACCTGATAAACTCAGATTTGGCAACAAGACACCACTTTTTAGTTACATTTAATACTGCAATGTGTACTACATGAGGCTATCCATGAAAAGTTATTCGTTTTCATTTAGTTATATAACAATAGTGTAAATGAAATGCATGGGCATTGCTTTTATTTATATTACTTGTATTATTAGTTCTGTTAAAAAAATTAATAAAATATATAATAAAAAAGCATGTACAGGTAGTCCTTGACTTACAACAGTTCATTTAGTGACTGTTAGAAATTACACCCGTCCTGAAAAAGGTGGCTTATGAATGTTTTTTCATACTTATAACTGTTGCAGCATCCCTGTGATCATGTGATAAAAATTCAGACGCTTGCCAACTGACTCATATATTTATGACAGCTTCAGTGTCCCAGGGTCATGTAATTCCCTTTTTGTGACCTTCTGGCAAGCAAAGTCAATGAGGAAGACAGATTCGCTTAGCAACTATGCTAGTAACTTAACAACTGCAGAGATTCATTTACCAACTGTGGCAAGAAAGGTCATAGAATGAGGCACTGGACAACTTTCTTGCTTAACAGCAGAAATTTTGGACTCAGCTGTGGTCAAGGAGTACCTGTAGAAGTTGTAGCTTCTGTAGGATAAAATGTGTCAGCTAGGCTGCTAACTAGTGCAGGTTGCATAAACCTTGTGATGCCTCTCTATTGAAAGATCTACATGCCTGGCATTATTTAAGGTTTAGTATCTAAAGCTCTAAACAGCTTAGGGCCTGCTTATCAACCGGCTCTTCTTTGAACCTTTGCTGTTTGTTAAGATCCTCAGCAGAAGGATGGATCTCTGTGGAAGAATAGGGAAAAGGGGTGACAGATATGCAGCACACACCTTATGTATATTTTGTGTATGTGTTTCAGATGTTGAGAGTCAAGCATTTAATGTCGGCATTTGTGTGATGGCATCATGATTTTCTGCAGATAGCTCAGAAAAGCTTTCTCTGCAGATGCTCTAGAGAAGTTTCTTGCGGAGACGCCTGCTCTTGGGAAGTTCATCTTCTTCTGTTTGGTTCCTGGAATAATATGCACCCCATTATGACTGCATTTAATTTCCCCTCTCAGACTTTAAGAAACTTTTCAAGGTGCAACTATTTGGTTGCAGGTTGTTAATTTTATTGTTAGTGATCATTTATATGCATGTTTATATACACCATTAGGGTTTTGAATTTTTTGTTATCTGCCTTGAATGTATCCTGGAGTTGAAAAGTGAGATGCATACAAAATAAATAATAAATAATCCTTTTTCTTTTAGAAACAGAATACTTTTTATAAATAATTCATTCAGTAAATGCCTTAATTCCTATACATTTATTGTGGAAACATTAACAGAAAGTTGCTGTAAATGATGTCATGTGACCATATTCTGGACATGCTATTCATATCCTTATTTACCTGTTTAGTCATACATATATTTAATCGATAGCATGCTCCCCCATAAAACAATGGTTCACTGTGTCCAACATTCATTGCAGCCTTTCATATTTCACTCCTTTCCAAACCAGGTTTCATCTACTTTGATGCAAACTGCATTGGAACAAGTGAGATATATTCCTGCCTAATGGATTGGAGTTGAATATGGTTTTGTGAATGTGACATCTAAAAGTATGGAATGGTGATATTTGCCTTCCCTGCTATTCAAAATACTATTTTTATGATCTTGCCTTTCTTTCTACCCTAAAAACATGAATATCATCAACTCTGCAGTAAAAATCAAGTGCATGGCTGCCCTCCAATTTCATGCATCAATATTGCTTGAAATTAATGAAACAAATTTGGTTTGGTGGTCAAATCATTCTGCAGGAATGTGTATGTCAAATCATTCTGCAGGGATGTGTATGTCAAATCATTCTGCAGGGATGTGTATTTCTGGGTTGAGTGCATCCTCTTTTTTCTCTCAGCACCCGTTGGCAATCGGGCCATGCAGACTAACTCTCTTCCTTTTCCTTCCTCTCCCCAACAGGTGACCTCATGCATTTGCCGCCGTATCTTCGGATGGACTTTTTGTTAAACCGAGGCGTTCCAGGCACTAGCAGAGACTTGGGTTTGGGACAGACCTGCCTGGAACCCCAAAAAAGCCGAACCTTGAAGCGCCCGGCCGTCTTGGAGCCAGTCCCTGTGGAGGCTTCCTCCACGAGAGAAGCACAGTCATGGCAATCTGGTGGCGTAGCAACATTACCTCAGCGAGAAGGAGCTGAGCTAGGACAGGCAGCGAAAATGAGCAGCTCCCAAGAATCCCTCCTGGACTCTCGGAGCCACTTAAAAGGAAACAATCCCTACGCAAAATCTTATACCCTTGTATAACAAAAAGAGAGCATGGCTGGACAGTGGCTGTACATACTTAATAATTATTTAAAAATCCGATCAAAGCTACCTTTTTTATTGAATACCAATATTTATAATTAAAGAAGAAGATTGCCAAAATATTTGGGACAAAAATGCAACTGACAGACAGTGCAAAGACTCTCGTGCTTTTTTTCTGTCTGAGTGTGAGCTTCATCTGAAAGGACCTCCTAAATTTTTTAAGAAAAGGGAGTCCACTTTTTTCTGATATTCACAAGCTTTTGTGTTTTTACTGATTTTCTACAAAGTGCATGGGGACTAAATAAAATATTTTAAACTGGGAGTTCCACCACACACAATTAAGAAGAAAGAAAACAATTTTAAAAAAAATGAAAGCACTCTATTTGTGAATTTAACAGGGATATTTATTTTTTAAAAAGGCAAAAAAAGTCTTTTGTCATGTTTTGCACATTTTTTTTAAACTAGCAGATGGGCCTGGGTTGTTGATCAGTTCTTTTTTTTTCCACTGTTAATTAGAATGAGTGCTGTGTGTCAGTGAAGTGGGGAAGGGAAGGGGCATCAATTTGATTTGGCATCTTTTTTCTTTTTATATTAATTTAATGAGACACTCTTTGCATTTTGTCTATGCGAAATAAAAGGGTCTTCTGCCTTTATCTGTGCATCTGTATTGCCTTCCCTTATTCACACTGTGTTCATTTAGCACAGGTAATTTCATTTTTGTAGACTTACAATCTCTATAGACTTGACTGAAAAAAGTTTTTAATCATTGGGGAGGTTATAACAAAACTCTGGTACTGATGCTGACAAAGATGAGCTTGACTTTATAGTTATAAAATGTATAATTATTCATCATTTATGTTTTTCTTGTGTTCATTTAGTTTTATCTCCAATAGACTGTTATATTAACAGGTACAGAAAACAGTGTTCTCCTGGGTTACATTGGCTAGGGACTAAAAGAAGAAAATACCTTTTATTTCCTTGGCCAGGTAGAACATGAAGCTGATGGATAGAAAGGGTACAGTCCTTATTAAAGCCCAAAGTGTTATCATTTTTAACCAACTTGGACATTTGGAAATAAGTGCTCTCTTGAAATAACTAGAAGCCCCTTCTGCACAGAAATCCTTTTGGATTATTGTATGTGCTCCACAGGAATATTTGAACAAATGAAACAGGTCTGCTTCACATTGTTCCTAGAAACTACTGGGCAGCTTTGTTTCATCAAACCACTTTATGAGTGATTTCTTCAAGCCTTTGTTGAAGTGAAATACCCCTGCAGAGATCTAAACAGCCCTAGTAAAATCTACTTTAGGCCTGAACATGAAGCTGGTTGAAGAAAGGAAATACTCATTTATTAATTTACCTTTTATTTCAGGGCTCAAGGCAGTATATATAGCAGTTCTTTTTTCATTTTTACCACAACTCTGAAATGAATTGGGCCAAGTGTCAATAATCCAGTGAGCTTCCATACAGAGTGGATTTGAATCTGGGTTTCTCAGGCCTCGTCCAAGACTCTAACCAGTAGATTTATTTCCCAAAAATATTAGATGAAGTAGGAGTAAGAAAAATAAAGAAACAATAAAACTGATGCATCTTTAAACCCTTAAATATGATGTGCTATAATGCTTTATCCAGATAATGGAGTTCAACGCTGGTTGCCTTTTTGAAAGCTGACCATATGCTCTATTTGATATTGCATCACTTTTTGTGAATATTTTTAAGTATAGGATGCTTGCTAAGCCACCCCAAGATAGTTTGCTGTCCTTCACAACTGCTGCTTTCTTTGTCCCAATGCCTGAGTATCCAAGGGATACCCCCTCATCAGTCAGCTTGACTGATTGGATGTCAATGCTGAAAGCAACTTGGGATAACTGATAACCCCTACACTGGGACCTAAGCTGCCAAAAGGCATTTGAAACACTGAAAGAACTGTTTGGAAAAGAACCAGTGCTGAAGCATCCCGACCCCAAACTTCGCGAAGATTGCCAAACCCATAGTGATCTAGTTCAGGGGTCTCCAACCTTGGCAACTTTACAACTTGTGGACTTCAACTCCCAGAATTCCTCAGCCAGCTAGCTGAGGAATTCTGGGAGTTGAAGTCCACAAATCGTAAAGTTGCCAAGGTTAGAGACCCCTGATCTAGTTCATGCCTTAGCTCTCTTTCCTGAAGACTGGTCAGTTCCAGCATCTGCAACCTAGAACAATTACATCACACATGCTAATGGTCCACAATCCTGAATCTCTCAGTCTACCCATTTAGAGACACATTGATAAAATAATATCAGTAACAATAAGAACCTCATCACAAGGAAAATTGCCAACTTTAAAATCCCATTATATATCTAACTGAAGTTTTTAGTCATTTTTTCTCTGTGTCAATATAGGATTGTAGTTTGGATATATGGGGTTACAGTTCATGGAAATACTGGTAAATACTTCAGACTGTTTCCCCTTTCTTTATCCTAATCAAAGAAGTTAATTAAATCAGAAAAGTAGGGAAATTGTTTTATTTTGTTTATTTTTTTACAGAAAAAGGTTACATTCAACGAACCATCTAGATCAGGGGTGTCAAACTTGCATTATCATCTGACATATCACGACTTTTCCCCTCTTTACTAAACCAGTCATGGGCGTGGCCAGCGCGTGATGCATGCAACCTATGGGTCATGAGTTTGACAGCCCTGATCTAGATGTTGGAATTGTAAGATCCAATTCCATACAGAGTCTACAAGTCAGTAAAATATTACCATCTGTTGAAAGACAAATTACATTTTGAACGTTTATGTATTTTGATTGCATCAAAAAAATTAGGTGACTTTTAATTATTTATAAATCTCATCATCATAGAATCTTAGTTATTAAAATGATTAAAATGATTTTGGAATACACCTAGAGAGCATAAACAAACAACAAAAGATAATTCTTGTTATTTCATCTGCTGTGTTCTTGCAAAGCCTCTATATCAAACACCTGATCAGAGCTGTGAGAACCAGCTGTAGACTATGAGACAGAGATTAAAAATTCCTATAGCAACAAGGTTTTTGCTCCAATCTTACTTTGAAAAATCTCGCATGTGTATGCTGAACAATTTCTTTACAGTGCATGAATGCAAAACCTATTTTCATCAGAATGACTGTTGGAAGTGACTCTCCTTTCTTCTCTTTTGCATTGACAATGATAGTCAATAACCATTCCTATTTTAGCAATTTAAGATTTTCAATTATAATTGTACTCATTTTTACCCCTTTCTTTTTGTGGCATTTGTTTAACATTGGTTAAACTAAAGTATTGATGATGTATAACCTTTTAATTTATAACAGGAGATAACTGAGTAGCTATTTTTCTAGCCTTAAGATTCTGCTAATCCTATGAATATTTACATGGACTTGCTTTAAGAGAATAACAAACTAGATGGCTATCAAATGTATCAGGTTCTATACAATGACTATGTGCATATATAGCAAGATGAACTCTCCATGGTGAATGAACTTAGGAATTTATTTTAAAATGTATAGAGAGCTCAAATAATTTTATTTGAAACATAAAATGAATTCTAATTTTAATGCTTTCAAATGTATGTTTAAGAAGATTTTTTTCTGTTTGTTCTTTATACTGTTTTGCATATTCACTATTATTTTTCCAGCCAGTGTCTTAAACCAGTGCCAGATGCATTTACTAATTCTGAATAAATGTTGAAGGCTATCCTGTGTTCCTGACACTGAGCAGTCTTTGGATTTGATGCTAAACTTCAGCTTAAAGCACTACCTTTGGAAGTCAGAAAGTATAAATTCACCTTCTGTACAACATAGTGTTGATCTCTAAAATGTGCTGAAGATATCAGCAGAATGAAATGAATAGAGGAAACAAATTTGCTTTTCCTTTGATGATATATATATTAGTCACAGAGGTATCACCCATGCAAATCATATATTGTAAAAAATACCCCAAATTAAACAAATAAACAAGATAACAGACAACCAAAGTTTATCCCCTGGAACGGTTCAGTTAGATCTACCAAGATGAAAAGTATGTGTTCTTTACTTCTGGGAGAGGGGGAACCTCATACAATATTCAGGAAAAAAAGTATGATTTATAAATCACATTTATAAGCCACCCAGCTCTTTAAAACTCTGACTCTTGTAAATGCCCATCAATTGCAATTTTTACTTGCGTTTGAAAAACTAGCATGCTACAAGAAAGGGTTTGAGTCATGTGCTGTTACTTTTTATTATTATTCAAATGTAATTTGATTTACATTTTACGTGTATTTTGTACATTTTTGCCATATAAGTGTCTAAATGTAAACATGATTAGGTTCATGTTATAGTTCCCCTAATCAATTTAGAGCTTTCAGTGACATTTGTTATCACTGGCTATAGCATCCTTTTTGACCATCTATGACAGGGCTGTCAAACTCATGGTCCACAGGCCGGATGCGTCACACGCTGGCCTCACCAACACCCAGCTTAGCGAAGGGGGAAAAGTCACGATACGTCACGTGATGGTGCCATGACGACATGAATTTGACACCCCTGATGTATGCCAATTGAGAATTGAGGCACTGCTGTGTCGTAATTCTGTTCCTTCCTAAGTGGGCAATTCCAATCAGTCAATGATGAAAGAGAGGTTGACACTTTGAGCAATTCAATGTCGGAAATCCCAGGGCTCAGTCCTTTCTTCTGTTAGAGGTGGTTTAAGTGAATATCATCACTATAAATAACCACCAATGAAATGGAAGCTTTGACCTTGTGTCAAAATGAGGGATCAAAGGGAGTAGAACCGACTAACTCTGAATACCAACAAGATGAAGTTGCTGTTAGGCCTCAGGTACCACATAGGTTCAATCTATTGCTTTTGATAAGATTGTGATTCCCCTGAAGAAGTAGATGCATAGTGTTTGCAATTTTGACTTGCAGCTCTTGGACTGGGAGGCATTGAAGACAGTGACTTAAGTCATTGAAATTTCCTAGCTAGATTTCTGAAATTTATTCTGTGTGTGGCTGCAATTGAGAATGACACAAAAGCTACAACTGCATGGAATGTGGCTGCCAGTCTGTCAACTGATTAAGAAGAGTTATATCTACACTGTAGAAATTACATTGCTTCTAGCTTCAATGCAAGATATAAACTGCTTCTTATAAATACCTTTAAGGCTTCTTTGGGATTGCAAGACAATAGGTTCAAGTCAAGATGAAATGTCAGAAAGGATTTTATTGAAAAACATCAAGAGAGTTACAGAAAAAGAAATGGATATCAATACATATTTCTTCAGCTTCCAGAAATCCCAGAAAGGACAGCACAGACCACCTAGACCCGTGATGGCTGACTATGGCACGCGTGCCAGAGGTGGTACACAGAGCCCTCTCTGCGGGCACATGAGCTGTTGCCCCAGCTCAGTTCCACCGCACTTGTGCATGTGCCTCCTGCTGGCCAGCTGGTCTTCGTGTCTCTGCCATGAATGCACCGAATGCACGGCATGCGCAGGGAGTGTAGTGCATGCACGACGATGCACCCACATTGCATTTTGGGGGTTTGCACGAGCGCACTTTGGGCACTCGGTGCTGAAAAGGTTAGCCATCACTGCCCTAAACCCAGCAATTGTACAGCACCTTTTTTTTTAGATCTATACCAAGGTTCAACTTTCTTAGGGACTTGCTACTTTTTAATACGTTTCCAAAGAGTCAGGGTATATAAACATGGAAATGATTTGGTAGCCCACTTTTCCATTGACTTGGTTGAAACTTGAGACCTTTGACTTTCCGACAGAGATATTTTTAAGTAAAGCAATGCCCCTAAGCAAACTAAAGCAAAACGAAGTTGATGATAGTCCACTGATATATCTTGACAAAAAAAAACTGGGAACTCAAACTTTGCAAACAAATTTATTACATCCAAATTGCCTCAACTGACTTAATACCCCTTTCTATATCCTATATGTCCAAAGGGAAAAAGGGCTCCACAACACTATCTTGCTATTCTTTCTCAATGCCAGAGTGGTCCTCATGAGGAAATTAGCAGGTAGAGACCCAGAGGAAGGCCTTTTCAACAAAAGCCAGGTGACTTTGGAAGCCCAGTTCCCCTAGAAGCCAGGAAGACTGCCACCCTGTCAAACTTTTTATAGACGTTAGAAAGTCTATAAAAATGGGGGTCTTTTGTAAGCTTTCAATGTGAAGAACATCAATTAGGCAGAGTGCAGAGGTGGAATTTTGAGTGTACTTTTAACTAATTACTGTTATTATGTTTTTATAAATGTAAGTTTTCTAGAATGCCACAAAAGGCAGCATGCAAATGGCTGCACAAATAATACATTGTCCATGTATCAAATTCACTGAATGGAAACCAATTAGACAAGGAATGATCTGCATTTGGTTGGTTAAATAAATGTCTTAGGAATTCCAAAATGAAATTATTTCACAATAGAGGGTGCATCTTTTCATGGTCTTGGTGGGGGTCTACTGCTTTATTATCTATAAAGATTACTTCAAGTCAACTTCTTGTCAAAAAGGTAATCAATTCACCATTGATTTTTCTGTCCATTTAGGAAGCTTGTATGGCGTTTTCCCAGCTGCAATGTTCTATTATTTCTACCGTTCCAATAAGCATGTTGGCTTATCTGAGATGACTTATTCTGGACCTCTCTGCAGTTTTTATGAGCACAAACCAAATACCAGGCCCAAGTGCCTTTTTGGATTTTTCCACAAAATGTAAAATCAGTGAATCTCCTGCACACGTTTTGGCCCCCTGATAACTAAAAAAGTGCAAGAAGACATTCTATCTATGATGATGCCTCTACAATTCTTTTCTAAGAAGAAATATTCTAGGGGCATCTCCAGAGGTAGACTGTGGTTTTGATAGCTAGAAATAGAATTTTGAAAGGAATTTTTTTAAAATAAAATTGAATTAATAAATGTAAGGGGATAATTGCAGGATAATTTCTCTGCCAGGGGTTAGACTAATCCAACTATACTATCTCTTACCTTTCTCTGGCAAGAATAGAGAACTTTCGCTCTTCATGTGCTGTACAGCTTTAATTTTGTTCAGCTTTAGATTCCATAAAACTTGTTGATTTTCCTGTGGCTAGAAATAACCTTAATTGGCTTCTTGGGGCTTTTAATGTAGAAGTCATTTGCAATGCATGGTAACATACCCTGGGAAAATACTTCATTTCATTGTTCCTCTGCCAATATGATCTAATAATAATAATAGTTTTACCTCCCACCTTAAAGAGAGTGCTTTTATGGACTACTCCAAAGTGGCTTCTGTGGTTGGTTTATTAAGCTCTTCTTTGCCAGTAAACAATATTTGAAATAAATTACTCTTGACTTGAAAGTCTTTCCAGCACTGAGTAATACAAAAACCAGCTAACAAACCTGAAAACCAAAGCTATTTTCAGAGAAAACTGAAGATTCTTCTTGCTAAGGAAATTCTAGAACACGTGGTTATTTCTATAAACATTTTAAAGTCAATGCATGCAGACCTTTTTGCACAAAAAAAATAATGCTGGAGCAATTGTTTCAGTGTTTGCACTGAGGAAAAGAAAGACAACTTATTCAAATGGCAACAGTTGGGAATAGGAGCTTTTCTTGACCAAATGAGAAATTAAGCTTTTAAAAACATATTTTATTTCCACTTATATTCTGCATTTACTATGAAGCATTCTTGATTCTTTTCCAAAAGTAACCTTATAGCTGCCATTTGAGAAAGGTGAATGGTAGCTGATCCAAAATGTGGGATTTATTTTTAGGAGAAGAAATGAATTGAGAATTTAATAGAGTCTACATATTAAATTTTAAAAAAAAAAAAAAAAACCCATGTGTTTTACTGAGTAATTCCCAGACTGGAAGCAAGCACTCCAGGGCAGTATAAAAGGTATAATGAACCAGATTCAATTCTGAAGCTTGTAGGAAGAACCCCAGAAATAGTAGCTACTACACATATTAGCTGCTGTTTCATGAAGCTAGTAAGAATTTTTTTCACCTACATAATGGCAGTTCTATCCTCATAGCAACTTGGTTAGACATTTATAGTACAAGATTTATTAACCTGTAAATATTTGATGTCTTAGCTGGATCTATTTTAGTGTTAAATGTGTTTGTACTGCCCTAAAATAAAGCTGTCTTATAAGGGAACACAAGGGAACTTACAATAAGTTTTTAAACGCTAGCCTTGCATAGCAAATACATCTCGTTACCTGGAGGGTAGGAATCAGTATCACCTATTAAATAATCCAAATACTGTATCTCATTTATAATGTTTATAGAAGTTCATACAGCCTGTTCTCATCCTGCTATTCTTTAAAAGTTGATTTTGTGTCTTAAATGGTTGGCATTTCATTTGACATTAGTCCACCTAAAGGAGAAACAAATACCAATAGAACATGTTTAATCATGATGCTCTTAGATCCATTGTTTCTGCAGGAATTCGTTTATTAATTAACTGTGTTTTGTTCAGAGTTCAAGGTGAAGCACATAGTGCTGTTTCTTGCTGTTTTTCTGTACAGCAAAAGCCATTTGAAGATATGGGTAAATAAAAGATGGATTTACATGGTCCAGAGATTGAAGGGAGCATGAAAAAGAAATTCAAACCCACTCTACTTTTGTTTACTATGAGATGGGACAAAGAAAAACTAGGACAGACTTTTAAGTTTCTGTTACAATAATAAAGCAGCATCCTTGGAATCCCTGAAATGTTTGTTTCTTGATATGGCCTATCTCAAAAAGCAGACATGTAGATTGGACTAACTGACCAACGGTCACCCAGTGAACTTCTTGTGGCTCAGAGTGAATTGTAACTTTGTCTCTCTACTCCTAGTCCAACACCTATTATAAATCACTACACCAAATTGCCTTAGGATCTGTGAATTGAACATACAAATTATTGTGGAAATTTACTGCAGTCTTTTAGGCCAATCATCACTTCTTCAATACAAGTTTTAGCTAGAGCGTTATCATTTGCATTATAAAAATATTAGGTAGGAAAGATATATTTAAAAGTATAATATGAAGAAGAAAAGATGGATATATTTTTCTCTTAAAAATTGGAATCTGGAATTATCAAATGAATTTGTTGATTCATGACAAATAAAAAAATGTTTCTCAATGTCTTATTGATTTGCAACATTTGTGTCAACTACTATATCTAAAAATGTGTGTAATGTGGTCCTAAAGAATACAGCTGATTAGACGACTTCCGGTTTGAAGGGCTTTGGCGACAGACAGAAATCCGCGATCGTGCATGGTTTCTGTCTGGGCTTGCCACTGGAGCGCCCCGAGCCAGCTGGTTTCGGGGCTAAGCCACCCCGTAGAGGTGGTGAAGAGGGGGGAGACCGCCAGCAGTGTTGAGAGCCGCATCTCTCCTCCTCAGCTGGCCATTACTCCCTTTCCTGAAGGCAGTTGCAGCGGTGGTCAGAAATGGCCACCACAAAGGAGAACTCGACCAGAAAAGAATGTGCAGGAGGAAGATAAGAAGTGAAAGTTTTGGCTGACCAGGTTAAATTGTAAAAGCAACAACTAAGGTACCCTGGAATTTAAACTTACAAAAAATAACATCACTCCCAAAGAAGAATCGGAAGCAGTGAAGGAAAGTGAAAAGGGAAAGGAAGGGAGAGAAAAAGAATAAGGGCAGGATCTGGAAGAGGAGGAGACTGCCTGGAATTAAAAAGAATCTACAGTAAAACTTCAACAAGACTTCTAAAAGATACATTTTAACTGAAACTTTGCAACTAAATAGTAACCCCAGGAAGAGAAAGTGAAAAAAATAGCAAAAAAGAAACAGCTTGCATGTATTTGGATTATCTGGTGATCTTTGGATTCTTGGTTATTATATTTGAATGACTAAAATCAATCGGGTGGTTGTTTAAAAATTTATGCAATGGCACCACTTCTGGATGAATTGAAAATGGAACTTAAAAAGTACAAAGAAGATGCACAAGAAGGGAAGGGTTCTTTTGGCTTCGTTTTTCAATTCTTAGAAATGGAGATTTGGAACTATGAGAAACAACAAGAAACGTCTGCAAAACAAGAAGACTGGGACAAAGAAGAAGCCATCTTTAATGAACAAGCAATTTTATGTGGGGAAGAAAAATGAAAGGGGGGAAAGAGAATGGTGAACTTAAGACTTAAAAAAACAACCAAAGAAAAGAAAAATAATTCGAAAAATAAGTATAATACTGGAAAGCAACAGAAAAGGGGAATACAGGAGAGAGAAATAGAGGTAGAGAGACAAGGGGGTAAAAAGGGGAGAGAGAAGAAGAGAGGGAAGAAGGAAAGGAAAAGAAGTTACAAAGGACTGGAGCAAGATATAGAGAAACAGGACGCATTTAGAGATAATGGGTAAAAATCTAACTGAAAAAGGGATTCTGTAAAGGTACATTTACAGGGAAGGAAGGAACGGGAACATTTTAGTTAGTTAATGTTTTATAAAATATAAGTGAAGAGGTGGGGGAATCAACTATGGAAAGCTTATAATTGTTCCCATAGAAGTATGATATTTAATTGAAAAGTAATGTTAAAGATGTTAAGACTTTAATGAATATTAATATTAATGATAGAATTGAATTGGAATGGAATGTTGTTTTAATTATATACATTTATAATTTTTTCTTTTTCTAAGAATACAGTGTGTATTTTAAGAATGTATCAAGCAGAATCCGAATGGAAGTTATGTATTATATTGAATGTTACAACTTTAGGGAAAAGATATAAAGGCGTCATACTCCAATCAGTAACTACAGGAGAAATTTTGTTTAATGAGAAAAGATAATAGATAATTGAAACAGGACAGACAAAAAATATAAATACAATGATTTGAATTGAGATGAGATAATTAAAATAAAATTGAGAAAATTAAAAGAGGGGAGAAGCTATGTAGAAAATGTAAAATAGTAATAAGATATGAAATAGAATATAAAAATGAGCATGAACCTGAATTTGTGTCTGAACGAAGAAATATAACCCGGGATTATGCTACTTTCAAAAAAGATGTTTTATTTGTATTTTTTTTTCTCTGTGTGAAAACTCAAATAAATAAAAAATAAAAAAAAGAATACAGCTGATTATGAAATTTCTTGAGATGCATTTCTTGAAATGCAATCATTTGAGATGATTTTGTACAGTGTGCTATGATGGAACCATTTTAGATACAGATAAACTCTATAGAAATTCATCTTTACATAAAATACATACTCTAAAATGTAATTATAGATTATTATCTAATTTTAACCAAACATACTTGTTTCCAAATCTACTTCAACCGAATGCTTGTGCTTATAAAGTCCTAAGTACCTTATAATGTACTTAAACTAGTAAAAGTAACAGTTGCCAGTTTCTAGGGAAAGAAAGATTTTTTAACAATTTACAATGGCACAAAGAGTAGGAAGAGAAATTGTGTGTAGAAAATTATAACAAATTCAGAATACTATTTGTCCAACTTTTATAACATATATCATTTTAATTTATGGCTGTAAACCAACTTAAGAAATATTGAAATTCAGCACAATACATATTAAAAAGAATGTCACCTATTAATACCCTAGTATCAGCAAGGTTCAAGATTAAGACAGTAAAAGTACTATTGAATCATATTTACTTGACCATATATAGAAAAGGCAAAGGGATAAAACCATATGACCTTTCTTGTAGTAACTGAAAATGTATGTGGTAGTAGATAGATTTTGTAACCATTCTCCATCTTACTATTGCATTTGGCTCAGAGAGATATTAATTAACCAGTGACAGTACATATAAGATGGGTGGTTCTGAAGCATGAGTGCAGTTGCCTCTGGTTCTCCAATTATACATGGACAAATCAGTCCTGATCTAGGTATATCCTCCATTCCATGTGATGTCCTGGCAACCTGAAATAGATGTAAAGTTCCTCCTCTTAGTTTTTTCTCTTAAAAGGTAGAGGTGATATGCAAAATATGGTCTATAACCAATACCCACCTCATCCATCTCAAAATTTCTGAGAATTCCCCACCCCATGAAGTGTAAACATTCAGGAGCATAAGGGATTAAGATCGTGAAAAAGATTGTCCCTGATATCATAAATAAAAATGCAGTGGGAATATAGAAAAGATCTGAGCAGTTTGGTGAAATGGTTGTTGGAAGAAATTATTAGGGCAGAGAACCGGTTGTTAAATTATTTGAATCCCACCACTGGATAGGATAGGATAGGATAGGATAGAACAGAACAGAACAGAACAGATTAGATTAGAATAGAATGACAGAGTTAGACCTTTTAGTCAACCCCTAGAGGTAGGACAATTTCAGAAAATGGTTGCCCCTACCCGGTGGGCACCACAAGGAGGCAGCCCCGAGGCTACGCGAGCCCTGTCTGGTGCTTCCCCTTGTTGGTTCCACCTGCTTCTTGTCCCCCCCCCCGTGCTTGGACTAAAGCCTGTCCTTTTCTTTGTCTTTTAAATTTTTTTTTTTTTATTTTTTGTCTCGCTTACAGATAATAGGATAAGAAAACATGATAAATACTTAGAAGGGACCTTGGAGTTTTTGGGGTTTGGGGAAGAAACCACAGAGTCAGGTAGAGTATTCCAGACATTGACCACTCTGTTGCTGAAGTCGTATTTCCTGCAATCAAGTTTGGTGCGGTTAACCTTGAGTTTGTATCTATTGTGTGCTCTTGTGTTGTTATGGTTGAAGCTGAAGTATTAATTGACAGGTAGGACATTGCAATGTATGATTTTATATACTATACTTAGATCGGACCGAAGACGCCGTAGTTCTAGGTTTTCTAGGTCTAGAATAGTGTGGTGGGATAAGGTATTCTGCAACGAGTAGAGGAATGTAGAACTCCTCTTGTGAGATATTTCTGGACTTTCTCTACTGTATTAATATCAGATATGTAATGTGGGTTCCAGACTGATAATCTGTATTTGAGTATTGGTCTAGCAAATGTTTTGTATACTCTCAGTAGTGTGATAATACCAGTTAAAAAGCTATGTAGGATTAGGTTAACAATTCTTAATGCCTTTTTGGCTATGTAATTACAGTGGGCTCTAGCACTTAGATCATTTGAGATGAGAATTCCAAGGTCCTTGACATAGTGTGGATCATCAACAAGGTCTTGACTATTCAGCTTGTATTTTATTTTCTGATTATTATTTTTTTGCCAATATGTAAGACAGAGCATTTATTTGTTGAGATTTGAAGTTGCCATTTGTTTGACCATTCTGATACATAGTCGAGGTCTTTTTGAAGGGTAGCAGTATTGTCTGTGGTATTGAACAGCTTTACATCATCAGCAAAGAGAACGCAGTTGCTCTTAATATGATCACAGAGGTCATTTATGTAGAGTATGAAGAGAGTTGGTCCTAGAACACTGCCTTGGGGGACACCACTGTTGACAGGTACAGAATTTGATAGGACGCTCCCAATTTTGACCATTTGTTGTCTGTTTGACAGGAATGCTTCTATCCAGTTATGCAGGTGTCCAGAGATACCATAGGATTTTAGTTTTAGGAGTAGTTTGTCATGTACCACTGAATCAAAGGCTTTACAGAAGTCTATGTAGATTGCGTCTATTGCTTTGCCCTGATCGAGTTGTGTAGTCCATATGTTTTTGCAGTGTATGAGTTGTAGATTATATGGTAGTTTTTTTCTGAAACCAAATTGTTTATCAGAGAGTAGGTTGTTTGTCTCTAAGTGGAGGATAATGGATTGGTTAATAATTGATTCCATGACTTTACAGGTGACGCAGCATAAAGAGATTGGTCTGTAATTTTCAACTAGGCTGGGGTCTCCCTTTTTGAAGATGGGGATGACCGTTGCTTGTGACCATAGGTTAGGCAAGGAGCTGGTCCTGAAAGATTTTTCAAAGATTATGCTTAGAGGTTTGGCTATGGCAGTGGATAGTTTTTTTAAGAAGTAGGCACATATTCTGTCCGGTCTAATAGATAGACATGGTTTTAGATTGCGTAGTGCTTTTTCAACATTGTCTTCTGTAAAATCGATATGCATTAGATCATTGTAGTTGTCTATGGTTTGACTAGGAAATACTGGGCATGATCCATTGCTGTTTACTAATACTGAGCCAAAGAATGTGTTAAAGAGGTTGGCTTTAATGGTGTCATCGTTGCAGTCTTTACCATTTGGTCCTTTCAGGGGTGGGATGGACCTTGAGTCTTTTAGTTTGTTGTTTACAAAATTGTAGAAAGCGCAGGTAGAATTTACTTCTCTCTTTCTGCCATCAACCAACCCAGTTCTTGCTGATCTGACCCAGTGATTACAAAACCTTTTGATATTAGATTGAGGGCTTCATGAAATACTGCTTTATGATGCATATTTTTCTAATCATAATAATTATGGAATTAATGCTGAATTTGATAAGAAATCATTATGTTTCAAGGAAACAGCAATCCATCTCGGAAAGCAGATACGGTAAGTAGGAACTACCTTAACTTTCTCATTCATCCCTGAAGCCCATTCTAACCAACCCTCTGGATATGGTGAATCTCAGCAATAGTAAGTAATATAAGCACAGAAAAACTTTACTTTTGAAGCTGATACTGAAAAGATCCTCCATGTCTAAAAATAAATATACTGAAACCTAGGACAACTTTAATTACACCTTAGAGGATCTGCAGTCTTTGGCTTGATGATGTATTTATTCATCAGGAGAACTAGGAGGAAAACAACAAAAAGGAAATGAAGGGAAGCTGTTAGGGGAAAATGTGTTAAGACCAATTTACTCAAATAGCGTCTATAGCAGGCAAGAAACTTCCTGGAAAAAGAAAAAGAAAACTCAGGAGAGCATTAACTTTGCCATTAAGCTACATCTCCTGGCATAATTAGTTTGTTTGTTTGCCGGCCATAATATGAGCAGTTACTTTTTTTAAAAAATGGAAATCTTTATGTCAGAAGTTCAAAATTAAAACTGAATTTACTCATATAGCTAATTCAGACATAAACATTACTAGATATTTACAGCATGTCAGTTTTATACTCTACCCTATTTATATATTTGAAATCTAAACTTTTCTATATCCTATTCAAAAGAAAATGTAGATTTTGAAAAAATTCTTGGTTAAATAACAGGCTCCCTCCCAAATCCTCAACCAACTAAATCAGCTAGGAAAAAAACATGCAGCACATGTTTGCCAGCCATTACAAATAAATTAGAACTTTATCAGGAAAACAAAAATGGCAATCCAAATTTAGCATCACGGAAATATGATTTAACAGACAGGGATTCAGAGTACTCACTTATGAGCCCAGCACTGACAGTCTAGATGGACAATTATTGCTTTCTCACCATTTTAATCTTTTACTCTCAAATTCTTTATTTTATTTTCAGCATTTGACAGGTGTATCTGTCAATTTAAAAGTCAATGGGCCCTGAGCCAAAATTTTGCCCACCCCTGGTCTATGGAATTCTTTCTCACCAAAAACAGACCAAACTACTTTTATATATATCTGTACTCACAACTAAGTATAAATTACTGTGCATCAGATGAAATGAGATGAGGCCGGCAAATGAAATTAGCCAAGGTATCTCAGTTGGCTTCTTTACAATTTAAGTTGACTGGTCATCAAGTAATTTTGTTTACTAAATATTAGATCTCTGTTTACTGAATCAACACAATAAAACAAAAACATAAAACATTGAAAACTACAATGAAAAATAAAAGGTGTGATATAGAAACCTTTCAAATGCCATAAAGACGTATTTTAAGTTGCTTGGAGTGCATTCCTAAGAACTGAAATGGCTATAGAGAGAAGGCTCAGTCCCAAACTGAGTGAAACCCAATCTTCCAAGTCATATAGAGCTGCTGCAGTTTCATTCATAAAGGTGTAATGTGATGCTTTTTTTTTTCTTCCAGGATTCACCTGCCTTCTGAGCTATGTGCAGATTAGCTATAAAGGCAATACACACAAGAGTCCATTATAATACCCAACTGGTAGTTTAGAGTAAGATAAGTTTCTTCCAAGGAGTTCAGTTCACAAATAAATGGAAGTTGATAGAAAGCACTCCAGGCCACTTCTCAATCTGGGAACCCAAAAATACATTTTTAATTCCAAAGCATCCATGAATAATATTCATCTCCTTCTGGGAGAGTTTGGTTCTGTTCAGAACAGAGAGACTTGTTAGTTCTTTGGAACTGTGATTATTAACAGTGAGAATTTTTGAGCAATCTGGTTTCTAGTTCATATTATTAGTCATCTATTTATGTAGTCACTAAAAGTTGATATGGACTTGATGGCACATAATCAATCAACCAGTCAATCAATCAATCAATCAATCAAGACATTACTAATCTCAGGCAAGCAAGGAGAAGATCCCACCATTATCTAAAAATGTTACAGAGAAATAAAGTGTGTGTCATCAGCATACTAATAATCTCCAGCTACACATATACTGATAATCTCCATCTGTGGTTTAATGGAGATATTGAAAATCGCTAAAGATAGAATGGACCAACTCAAATAACAAATATGTCCAGAAACATCATATACTGTAGTTCAGCAGTTCGATTCTCGGCTCAAAGTTGACTCAGACTTCCATCCTTTCAAGGTTGGTAAAATGAGGACCCAGATTGTTGGGGGCAATATGCTGATTCTGTAAACTGCTTAGAGAGGGCACTGTGAAGTGGTATATAAAACTAAGTGCTATTGCTTATTGCTATGCTTGAGAAATACAGTAGGAATGGAATCACTGCAAAGGTATACCTCCTATTCCCAGACCTCTTACATGGCCTAGAAGAATATCATAACAGATGGTATCAAAAGTCACAAAAAGTTATAAAATAATAAAATCATGCTTTTCCCAGCTTCCAAACCAAGAAAAACAATTTACCCATCTAACACAGTCTTAATCTCATTACCCTGTCTGGATCCCACTCCGGAGTCCAAATGATTTGAGATATTGCTTAAAAATAGAACTTAAACATATAAACATTTTTGTTCAACTTATTCTCTCAATCTCACCACTGTATATCGGAATCACAATAATAAACAAAAATGTATACATATTTGCAGGGAGGTTAAAGGACATCTTCAAACTTTACAGCCTGAATTGGGTCATTTTTCCCTCCTAAATTTCTGGATGACAGCAAGGGAGGGGAAGATGGCATAAGTCAGTTGTAACTATTGGTTGCCTCTTCTGTGAGGCACATCCTATTTCAAACAGTTCCTCACAATTTAATGGTAAAACAGAGTTGCTTTGGAGAACAAGAAAATAGACGGGTTTTATGGCATTATCATTTATATAGAGATATTTTGGCCTGTGTGAGTAATAATGCTAGGCATAATAATGTTAGGTGCTCACCTAGTATTATTATGCCTAGCATTATTACTCACACAGTAATAAGTGTGTAATAATAGTGACCATCACCCCCATCCTTTGGAATATTCTTCCCCCAGAGTTGAGATGGGTCCCTGTTTTCCTGGCCTTTGGGAACCGTCTGAAGACCTGGCTCTGCCAACTCACTTGAGGCTTGCAGAGGTGTACACAGCCTTGGAGTTGATTAGCCCCCCCACCCCCCTCAACATTTTAAGCTAATTATCCTAGTCTTGTTTTAACTGCCTCTTGTGGGGGATACAATATTTATATGGTTTTTAGGTGTTTATGTTTTTAATTGTATGCTGTCCTGAACCATTCTGTGAATCAGACGGGTAGCTTCTAAATTTGATTTGTAAATCAATAATGCTAGACATTTTTCTGTAACATTTTTAGATAGTGGTGGGATCTCCAGAATGCTTTCCAAAAGGCAATTATCTCATTGGCCAAATCCTGTTGAGTGATTATGAAAGCTGATGTGCAGCACAACTACAAGGCCTGAGGTTATGGCAGACTGTGCTGGATCAGTTGTGATCTCTAACAGCTACCTTTGATGTTAAAAAAGGAATGCCCTGTATAGAGCATTATTTTCAGTGAGTCGTGGACATGTACATCTTTCCTTCTTTTAGAAGGGCAGGTAACATAATACTCAATTGTCTTATTGCTAATAGATGGAATGAAGTGAGGGACAAAAATAGTATTAGGAGCTCTTTCAGGGCAAACATAATACACAATGAATTTGATAACTATGGCAATGATATTTACAGAGGCTAATGACCTACTTGGATTCCTTCACATTTTATACTTTTCTCACTCAGTATCAAGATACTAACATTTAAGTTATGTGTTGCAGTGCTTTAGTCTATAACATGCTTCTGCAATGCACTAAAACATTTTTAAACACTGTAATAGATTCTTATTTCGTAACTGATGAGGACATTTTGCCTTTTCCTCTTAATTCAATATGTTTGCATTTGGAATATATTATTTGATATGCAGTGGAAATGACCATCAGTCACCAGGGTTATTCAACCATGGACCACTATTTGCAGCTGGCAGTATGCCTCAGTCCACATGTTTTTGCATCAGCTGTCCACTTACAGCCCCCAGAGTGAAGATGGAATTATTCCTGATAGATATTGATGTTACTGAAGTAGATGGTTGGTGAGAAATGATGTTTCTAAATCATATATTGCTTGCTTCATCACAAAAATATTTCTAGCCTGATAACAAACTGACTCAAAACAACAAAATTTATCAAAACCTCTTCCCACACTCCTTCATCAGTCCCTTCCATGCTGGTAGTAAAAATAATTATTCTTTTCACGCAAACAACTTTATTTAATTTTAGCAACTGCTATAGCACATTGCTAAAAAATGGGAAATGATCATTTTGAATTCAGGTTTGGCGGCTCAGTTCATTTATTTATCTATGAACTGAGCATTTTCAGATAAATCTTCAGTTATGGACAATCACTTTTCTTGAGTCTTGAAAAGACCACTTCCCTCAGGTTCAAAGGAGGGCAGTGAATGAATAATGCATGCCGTTGTCATCTACAGTACTTATCAGCATATACATACTGGAAATGAGCACGAAGAGCCAGATGGAGCATCAATCTTTTGAATGCTTAGAAAAGTTCTAACTAGCAGTTTTCCATTCTATTAAACATCTAATGTACTGGGCTACAACTCTTCTCATTTCTCCTCCAAACATCTAGAGGGAAATAGACTAATGACAAGGGAATGGAAATACTCTTTGTATGCAGTACATATTCCCTGAGTAAGCAAATACCAGGTTAGCAAAATCTACTTTTTATTATTATGGTTGCTTGCACAGTCAGCCAGATGTTTAAACTGGATTTGGCATTTTGGCCACCTATCAAATCTTTCTCAAGGGTATGGGATAGGCACATGAGATTATCTGATGGTGTTAAAGGTATCATCTCAGGATTTAAACTGTTCCAAGTAAAACTGCCTTTTGCAGTTGACCTATGGCAATTTTATCAATGCCAATAGTATTCATGTAGTACACCAGATATTATATAACCTGGAGTACCTATTACTATTGGTACAATCTTTGCTTCTTTGCCACAATTCTTCTTCTATTTGCAGGTCTTTATATGTTGCTTCTTTTGCCACAATTCTTCTTCTTCTATTTTCAGGTCTTTCTGTTATACTTTGCAGACTCCAAGTGCTGCCACATCCACTATCCAGACTTTTTTTTGTCTTTCTTATCAATAACTGTTAATTCTGGGTTGTTATGTGGCAGGTGCCTGTCTGTATTATAAAGTCTCAGAACACTTTAGCGTCTTCATTTTCTATTATACTGCCTATTTTGTTATTCCATCAGTTCTTGTTTGGAGACAAATGGTATTTCTTGTACATTTTCCAACACATCACTGCTGCTACTTTGTCATGTTGTTTTTTGTAATCAATCCATATGGTCTCCTTGCAGCAGTTGATTGGGGTGTTTCTTCTGCTTCTTTGCAGGGACCTCATTTGTTCTTTGTTGCTTTCTTCTCAGTTCTGACTTTACATGCATCTGTTCTCAGTACTTGATCTTGTGCAGCCAAAATTAGCCCCTCAGTCTTTTTCTTCAACTTTTCTGTGCTTGCCAGATCTTGTTACAGTAGAACCTCTGGTTATGTATGTTTCTGATCACAACCAAATCGCCTTCTGACCCAAAAATTCACAATTTTTTTTTCATGGCCGAATTCCCCTTCCACACCATTTTTTTTGTCAGTGCCAAAATTCCAAAATTAGGTTCGGGTCACAACCAAATCGGGTTGTGACCAAAGTTATGGAACAAATTGTAGTTGTGACCAGAGGTTCTACTGTATTTCATTCACCTCCTAATTTATTTATATACTGGCCATGTAATATTTTCCTTGTTAGTCTTCATTTTGTGTTTCTTACAGGCCATTGTTTTTCTGTTTGATATAGTACAGTGATCGCCAACCAGTGGACCAGGGACCACTGGTGATCTACAAGAAAATTTGGGTGGTCCGCAGAGAAATGTCACCCCCAAAGCACCCCCCAAAGCAATTAATCTAGGCTGCATGGGAACACAAGGCTGCGCTGCCCACATGGCCCGTGGAACACAAGGCTTGCATCGCTTGCATTGCAAACAACATAAGGTAGTGAGGAGAGGGGGGAAAGGCCAGAGGGGGGAACTTGCCCCACTCGCCCCATGCACCTTACCTGGCCACCGAGCTGCTTCTTTCTGCTTCTTTCTTCTGCTTTTGGCTGCACGCAAAGAAAGCAGCAAAAGTCTTTTTTTCTGTCTCCCAAACTCCTCCAGAAATGAGTCTTTGGGACCCTGCAAAGGATCCTGCTCCAAGAGGCTGCGCTGGCATGACAAGTCTCACAAAGACTCAGGAATGTTCTTTCTGCGCCAACTCAGAAAGCTCAAACTGCCCAAGGAGCTGCTGATACAGTTCTACAGAGGAATCATTGAGTCTGTCATCTGCACCTCTATAACTGTCCGGTTGGGTTCTGCAACACAACAGGACAGACACAGACTTCAGAGGATAATTAGGACTGAAGAAAAACAATTACTACTCACCTGCCTTCAATCGAGGACCTGTATACTGCACGAGTCAAAAAGAGGGCTGTGAAAATATTTACAGACCCGTCACATCCCGGATATAAACTGTTTCAAGTCCTTCCCTAAAAACGACGCTATACAGCATTGCACACCAGAACAACTAGACACAAGAGCAGTTTTTTCCCGAAAGCCATCACTCTGCTAAACAAATAATTCCCTCAATACTGTCCAGCTATTTATAAAGTCTGCACTACTGTTACTGTTAATCTTCTCATCACTCCTTATCGCCCATCCCCTCCCACTTGTGACTGTATGACTGTAACTTTGTCGCTTGTATACTTACGATTTATATTGACTGTTTCCTAGTATGATTTGATTGCTTATTGTACCCTATGAGTATCATTAAGTGTCGGACCTTATGACTGTCGACTCTTGATGAATGTATCTTTTCTTTTATGTATACTGAGAGTATTTACACCAAGACAAATTCCTTGTGTGTCCAATCACATTTGGCCAATAAAGTATTCTATCTATCTATTTCTGGTAGAGTTTGGGGGAGAGAAAGAAAGACTTCTGCTGCTTCTGCTTCTTTCCTTGCATGAAGCCAAAAGTCTCTCTCTCTCTCTCTCTCTCTCTCTCTCTCTCTCTCTCCCCCGAGAATGGAGCTGGAGACAGTATCCTGCGATCCCAAATAAAGAATGATCGATCGGTAGGAAAATGGGGTGGGAAATTTTCCTGCAGACTTTTTTGGGGGGATTTTCCCAGGGTCTTTGCTGCTTTGTGCAGAGATCTTGGGAAAATGTCAGCAAGCCACCGTCAGTCAAAATTCATATTAGTGGTCTGCGGGATTTAAAATTAGGAGTTTGGTGGTTCCTGAGGTACAAAATGTTGGCAACCTCTGATAATAGTATACTTTCCAGATATACCTTCAATGCTTTTTTTATTCTTTTTTCAGCCTTCTGGTGTACTCAGAACATTCCACGGCCATCTCCTTAGTAAATAGAGTCTTCAGTGTTAATGAAGAGCATGCTTCATTGTCATTATTTGTCTTCCTATTTTTCTTTTCACAATTTTCCCCTTTTGATTGTGAGAATGGCACATTTATCCAGACCAAACTGCATGTATATTCTGACAGTTTTAAACAGCATTTCCATCTCAAATGGTGTTTTTCCATACAGCTTCAGATCATTCATGTAACGAAGGTAAGATAGCCTGACAGGTGGGGTTTTGAGTTGATCAGTACCTGGTGTTGATTACTTCTTTCTTCCTTGCCCTTTTCCCACCATTTCTGCTATTGTTAGAAGTTCTTTCATTTCAGCTTCTTTTTTTTCTACCTTCCTTGTCCAAGCTACATTCTTGCTGGATTGTCCCATATCTGTGCCCAGAACTGCACTGTTTCTTCTTTGTTGGCTGGTTCATTACAGTTTGTCCATTGATGGATTGGTAGAAACATTTTTGATTCCAATGAAGGTGGGAATTCTGCCTGTAGTGTGCAATTTGAATTTTGTATCTGATGATTTTCCTGGCCTTGGCTGTTATTTGCTGCTGTATTATTTTCACTACTCCCTTGATTTTCCTTGGGTCTAGCTAATATTTTTTTTATCTTTGGTCTTTTTGTTTTTCAGCTTCTTTTCTTTCATCTGTTCTAGTTTGCTTGCATGTGATCTTATTTTCCAACCCAATTTTCCATTTTGATGATGCAGTATTCAGTTTTTGTTTTTCCCTCCTTCCTTGTTGATTTTGCATCCAAGGTTTTCAGTTGTAACTGCAGCCATGTTGTACATCAACTGGTTTGCTTCTTGCAGTGAGCTGGTTCTTATATTCACTATTACACTATTGGCATCTTTTAATTCCTGTGCTAGCTTTTCCGCCCCCCCTACAAGCTTCAGTCCAGGCAAACTTATCTGTAGCATCATGGGGCTTCCAATGTTCTGGAAAGCAAAGTGTGTATAGCAGTATAGGGTTTCCTCACAAGATGCAAGGGGGAAGATTTCCAGTTGGCTGGAAATTTCAATCACCCTACCTCTGGGATTTTGTTTCTTCTTACAGAGGCCAAAGCTGAGGAAGAGCTTTATTATTCCACAAAAGTGGCCAGATTCCCTCTTCTCTGGTTGTAAAAAGTTAGCATGGCAGGATAAAGAGTGAGAAATTGTTACCTCTGTGTTTTGGGTTCTTTCACTGATTGGCTTGAGAGAATGAGAGTTGGCTTCAAACTTTGAAGAACATTCCATGAGAGTACTTCTACTATATGTCATTGAATAGTAAAGTTGGTGGTATAGAAACTGATGTTGTCTTTTATGGTAACAGCTTCCTTTGCCAGCATCTGTAAATGATAAAGAACTACTCTATACCACCTTCAAGCCATTTAAAAAAAATAGTGATCAATGTCAAACTCTCTAACATTCTTCTTACCTCCACCCCTTCAGTCTAATGCAGGTCATTAATGAACACTTATGAGTTCAGCTGCTTATCCAGCTGGTAATCCTCTTAACAGTGGTAACATTCAGCCCATTGTAATATCCTTGGTTACAGGGATAAAATGTGAGGCTTCAACAAAATTAATCTACACAGTATATTGCTTTTTTTAATCTTCATATATCTGGATGGCCCAAATGTGTTTTTATTTTCTCCTAAGAGAATTCCAACATAAGGAGTGTATGGCGTATGTGTGGGGGGACGATTTGTTTTTAAAGACTTCAGGCAGAGATACCTGGACTACAATTACATCACACCCCAAGGCCATTTATTTGGAACAGAGTTATCTCTTTTTATTTTACCTTGCAGTTGGAAGCATGTCTTATTTTCATTATTTTTCTTTGTGAATTGTTAATATATAATGTAGTTTGATGTATGATTTTGAATGGTAAAAACATTCAGCATTTGACTTATCTCCAAAGAAAGCACTGTGACGAGAAGGTATATATTTTTTATTGCTTTCATCAGTTTTTCCAAATAAAGCAGCCACCTTAGTAAATTTTCTTCTTTTTCAGAAACAACACAAAAAGGCACTTGTATCAGTTTGGCAGAATTATGGAAACCCTTATTTAGAATATCACAGATTGATTTTTTTGTTCAGACTCCACCATCAAATATTATTTGTTGTTGTGTCTGTTAAATCAAGGTTTTATTACAAACAACATCTTTTATATCAATGACATAGTTATATAAATGAGGCAAGTTGGAGGAAATAAATTTGAATTTAATAAATGATTAGATTTAATGGAGACTCCATCGCATTGAATGGTGTATGAAGTCAAGGTTTTCTTTTATAGCTACCTATGTAGCATGGTAAGAATTTATGCTGATTTTAGATACGTAAAAGCCTTCAGTGTAATTTAGAATTCCCTGATATCTTCTCGCTAAAAATCAGATTGAATCCACTAGTGAATTTGCCTGAAAGCATTGTTCCCAAACCTGGACAAATTCCAGTTTTATGAATTTCCCAGATTTTTTTCAAATAGCATTGCTACAACAGGAGTTAGTCAGCACAATTGGAAATTGCCTAAGGTGGAAAATACTGCTGTAGAGGAAAGCATATCTATGTAGAGAAACATAGGATTGCATTGTTTGAAGGCCCTGAAAAGCTGTCATCAGTTTTGTTTTTTGTTTCTCCAGAAATTTTGGCTAGAAATTAGGAGAAAGGTGTTAAAAGTATATTCAAGAAAACTGGTGAGCTTTTCTTTTTGTGAATGGTCTCAAGTATAGTATGGACAGCAATTTATTCCAGATATTCTAGTCCTTAATTTCCTGAATGATCAATTGGTTAGACTAATGTCCTACACATATGATTCTCTTCCACAATTGTTCTTGTTTCTGATCTTTGCTATAGGTGCTTTTCCAAAAGACAACTGAACTTTCTTGGTTTTTTTTTTCTTTCTTTTAAAAACAGTTCACATCTCATCTAAGAAACTTCTTCAGTTATTCAGAATTGAGGAAGCTTTTTGGATGAGAAGCAAAATGTTTTCAAAGAAAAAAAAACAAGAAAGTCCAGTTGCCTTTTGGGAAAAGCATCTTTGGGACAACCATGACCTAGATGAATGAGAATCTCCATAAGACAACGGAGTTTCCTCTTGTCATATCCCTACCTTGCCTTCATAACGCTGTTGCAAGGGACTAGAGTATCTTATGCAACTGAGTAGGGTATCATCTGAAAGGCAGCAGCAGGTATAGGATAGTCCAAAAGACTTTCCACTAAAATAAAATTCTAGTTCTATTTAAGAAATGTGGGTTTCTTTTCATACAAACCATTACAATGAAGAAAATAATGCCTGCATCTATGGCATGCAAATTACATGAGAGATAGAGAGACAGAGAGAGTGATGAAATAACCTACAGCCCTGACATAATAATCTGTTCATATGCAGAAGTTATCATGTCTCTTGCAATTAAGCATCTCCATGGAAGATTTTGGGGGAAGAAGTTGTAGTTACAATCTAGATAAAAAAGCATTACTATGCGTGCTATTCAACCACATTCAAACTTGGTAAGGTTATAGAACAGTGATGGCTAACCTTTTTGTCGTTGTGTGCTGAAAGTGTGCATGCGTGCATACCTGCACCCAAAATGCAATGTGTGCGCAATCCCCTGCCCCTGCACATGTACACGCGATGCCCCCCTAGCGCATGCATGGTAGATACCCAACAATTAGCTGGCTGGCAAAGGTCGTGCATGTCTTTGCGCATGCGTGGGTGACCCCCCCCCGCATGCACCCCACCCCTCTGCATGTGTGTATGCATCTCCCCCCATGCATGTACGGCAGATACCTGACAATTAGCTGGCTGGCGGGGGGACACACATGCGCAATGGGTCAGTTTCGGGCGACGGCTTGCATGCTGGCAGAAATGGCTGTGCGTGCCACTTCCAGCACACATGCTATAGGTTCGCCATCACGGTTATAGAGGAATCATTTGGGTTAGAGTAGCAGTGATGTGATTTAAATTTTTGCTTTAGGAAAACTCTACTTGGTTTGCAAATTTGAAATATGCCTCAGAATCCTACACAGAAATTTACTTAAGAAAGAACTAAATATCTTTAGGGTAGCAATATAGTCCTCTTCTGAGAGAAAAGGGAAGCATTGTTGTAGACCTTTAACACACAACTTTTTGCTTAGTTGTTAGCTAAAAACATAAACCACAGATCAAGGAGGATCAATAGTAGAAATAAAAGCCATTTGCTTTTCAAAGCAATCTTAGCTGCTGACAATTTTTTTTCTCTTCCTTCTGAAAGTCAGCAGAAGTTGGCAAAGAAAACAGAGTAAGATCATTCACTTGTTGAATGACAGACTTTCTGCCTTGTTTTTCTGGCAGGAAGCTAAAGGACTATGTTAGTCCTCTTGGTCATCCCTTATCTGTTTTCTCACCTTGATGTGGTGATGTTCTGCCAAGTATATCCAGTCTTCTAGGAGAGAAATGGCAACTTGGAAGATATCTGCTGAGCAGTACCCAAGTGTTGGATGCAGCGTTGCTGACTAGTGCTCTGGAAAGCTTCTCATAGAACCCCAATAGCTACACCAGGAACTTCAGAACTGAAAGTTTGAAACTGAAAGGTCTAGCAACAAATAATGATATTTTGCCATCTCCCAGTATGTCTCCAGAGAACAGAATGGGAAGACAAATTTGGCAATGCGAGTACATTTTCCACATTTAAATTCACATTCACAACTTTGGGAGGCAAGTTGTTCCACTGATTAATTGTTCTAGCTGTCAAGAAATTTCTCCTTAGTTCCAGGTTGCTTCTCTCAATTAGTTTCCATCCATTGCTTTTTGCCCTGCCCTCAGGTTCTCTGAAGAAAAGCTTGACTCCCTCTTCTTTGTGGCAACTTCTGAGATATTGGAACACTGCTATCATGTCGTCCTGGTTGTTCTTTTCATTAAACTATACATACCCAATTCCAGCAACCATTCTTTATATGTTTTAGCCTCCAGTCCCCTAATGATCTTTGTTGCTCTTCTCTGCACTCTTTCTAGAGCAGGGTCCCCAACCGCTTGTCCGTGGACCCGGTACCGAACCGGAACAAGCCTTACCGGGCCGCTGGTTGCTGGGCGCCGCCATCTTTTGGTAAAAGTGCTTCGGTGAGCTTTTCCGGGTAGAAAGCTCACCGGGCGCTACCGTCAAAAAGATGGCGGCGCCGCGCTTTCGAGTGAGCTTTTCGGGTAGAAAGCCATTTCTGCAGCTCACCGAGCGTAACGCCGCCATCTTTTGATCGAAAAAGCGCCCGGTGACGCGTCACCGGAAGCGCTTTTTCGATCAAAAGATGGCGGCGCCAGTATCCGCCGGCACCGGGCATGGCGCCAGCTGATGCGGAACCGGGCGCGGCGTCGAAAAGGTTGGGGATCCCTGTTCTAGAGTATTCCAAGTGTGGCCTTAGCAAGGGATTATAAAGTGGTATTAACACTTCACGTCATCTTGATTCTTTCCCTCTGTTTATGCAGCCTAGAACTGTGTTGGCTTTTTTTGGCAGCTGCAGCACACTGCCGGCTCACATTTAAATGGTTGTCCACTAGGACTCCGAGATCCCTCTCACGGTTACTACTATTGAGTGATTTCATTTATTTTTCAGCCTCAGTATTCTGATCAAAAAGTATCCATGCAGAATTTGAGTGCCTCTATGAGAATTCTGATTCTGAAACATTTTAAAGTTCAAAGAGGTTTTATAATTCTTGGGCTGTATCTTCATAGTGAAATCTATGGTACTACCACGTGAACTGCAGCCACTATTTACTTGCAAGAAGAACAATCAACTCTGGTTCATGTGGAATGGTAGAAGAGGGGCACAAGATGAAAAAAATCAAGAAAAATATTAGAAAAATATAAACTTTCTTTTTGTTCATGATATCAAGTAACATCTGAATTCCTTGAATGACATGTCATCAAATAAAAAACGGAGTCGGTAGCATTTTGTTTGGGTGTTCAGCAATGCAAGAAGACCAAATGATTCAATCATTTAAGTTCAGAGGAAGCAGTAGGATTAGTCTTCAACTATCTTTTACTTCTCCGAGGGTATCTGAAGTAAGCATTTCTAAAATATGTATTACAACTGCATTGAATTCATCCAATGAATTTCTAGGTAGGTAGCTTTGAAGAATTCTCATTAACATAACATCTAACTTGTTTTTCTCCATAATGTTGGTGTTAAATTAGTATTTACTGACAATAAAAACCTTTCTTTCAAAATCCTATTTTTTCTAAGCATTTTATAAACAAAATCTGAGTTAGTTTATTTATTAACTCGCTTTTGGAGAGAACAGCTACCCTACCAAGGATGGTAATTGGATTTGTGATCCAATTACTATAAGTCTTGATTGAACTATTTCCTCTTTATTTAAACAACATATTATTTTGCCCTCATTTTAACAACTAAGAGTCACATCACTTTTTACCTAAAAAAAAAAGGATGACCACAATGATGTCCAAAGAATTCTAAGTGGCAGAAAAAGCTCATAAATTTGGCACGTTGTTTTAGCATTTATTCTGATGAGATACATCCTCTCTTCTACAATGTGCCTTGCTGTTGTTTTGCAAAATCAATATGGCGGCAAGTCTGTTTGAAATCGTTAGAATTTAACACTGTGTTAAAACCCTATTGATTTCTACAAGCCTGGCACTTTGACCTCAAACATATTATATGAAACACTCCATTGATTTGAACAACACCAATTATGGCCATAGTGATTTTATATATTACAGATAATGATCCCTTAAAGTTGTACATTTACAAAAGCTTGAAGAGGAGAGAAAAAAAAGCTTTACATAAGTGAAAGGAGCATTTCATGTGAACATAAAGCCTTTGTTCATAAACAAATGAGTGCTGAAAGTATTGAAATTAGTGCAATAAGATATGTATAAGTGAATAGGCCCAAACTAACTCCAGTATAAACGGTCTTTGTTTGCTTTTCTGGATCATCAGACAACAGAATTTTTTTTAAAAAATATCAAACTTAGTCCTTAAGAATATATCATCATCAACACCATTTAGGCATTGTCTATCCACTGCAGAATGAAGGTCTCTTGGCCAAAGGATCTCAATGGAAGGTGATATAATAAAGTTAAATAAAGTCGAGGGGCATGTTAAATGTGGTTGGCAGGCATTTGGCAAGCTGTGCATAATTTTCAAGAACAACCTCCCTCTATGCCTGAAAAGTTTTTGACCAGTGTGTGTTACCTGCTTAAACATACACTAGTGAAACATGGACACTAACCCAGGGGTGAGCTTCAAAAATTTCAGCAACCGGTTCTCTGGCCAGTTGCTGGGTGGGTGGGGCCATGGCCTAGTCAGTTTCCTGCACCATGGTGTGTGGGGGGGTTTCCTTCCCCAGACTCCGGAGGCTTTCCTTGAGCCTTGGGAAGGTGAAAATGGCCTTCCCCAGGCTCCAGAGGGCCTCCTGAGGCCCATTTTTTGCTCTCACTGAACCTCTGCGTGGGCCCTGCACTTACCTCGCATCCAAAACAGGCCACATGGAGAGCTTACAGAGAGGTTATGCTGAATCCACACAGAAAGTATTCTGCCCCAAACACTGTTTTAAAAATAAGCTTTTACTGAAGTCCGTCATTCTTTAACCAGTTCTTTTTCTGGGCTACAATGCCAGGCCACACACAGAGATTTCAACATTCCTGCTATAAATGGTGAGAAGGACTGAAGTACTCCCTTAGTATTAGTGCCAACTGAGTTGCAATTGCAATTTCTTTCTTAGCACTTATACTGATATAGTGACTGAAAACAAAAAGCAGAAAATGAAAAAAATTTCCAATAATATTGCCCATAAAATTGCAAAAGTAATTTGCTGAAGCAATGAAGGCCTGGAGTTAAGAAGAAAAGCTTTTCATGAAAAAATGTGCTCTACAAAGTAGCAGATAAAACCAGAAGTAGATTGTTGAAGTAATTCAGCTTTTAACTGTCAGTCAGTTGCCTTTTAGGGATGGTTTGGGATTTGAAAAATTAGAATAGATACTTTTCACAGATATACGAACTTCTACGAAGAGATATAAAAATTACAGGAAACAACAACAATGCTGCTTGCAAATGCTAAATACACAAGCTGTAAATCCCAAAGTGAAATAACTCATAGCTAAAGCACTTTTGTAACAGATTATGGAACAAATCAATAAAAATATTTATTTAGTTTTGTTAACTGATGAAACTAGAGATGAGCAAAGTGTTGAAGATTAGAAATTGTTCGCCTGGAAACTTGTAAACATAAAGATGTGTTGCTATTTTTTAAGTTTCTTTCACAAATTGCCTTATTCTTTCAGTAAGGACATTACTAGAACATTGAAATCAGATGAATTTATCCTACATCCTGCAGAATTAAAGACAAAAATATTATTTACTAAAAAATTATCCTGCTGCAATTGCTTAATGAGAAATGTTACAGTTATTATTACATTAAGTGTTCTTTAACTAAATATATTAGTTTAAAATTGTATGCAATATAGCCATATAGTGAGAGACTTGATCCCATTATTACTTTATAAAATGGATTTAACAATATTGGCTTTCCCCAAAAGCTTGACTCTTCTTTCATCACTACAACTTTGCACTAAACTTCAACTAGCAAAATATTTGGCCTCAAGAATTGCACAAGTTGGCAGATTTGAAATACGAAACTGCAAAAAAATTGCACCTCCTCATACACAAAGGTAAATCGGCATATACCCAGCTCAAATGTCTCCTTTTCTTCATGCTCTCAACAATCCACTAGAGGTACCTGGTTACTTACTTCCATTAAGGGCAGGAAAACAAAGGAGATTAAACTGCATTGCGGATCAGTTCCTTCCACCTCCTGCTACTAATAGCAGTAGTCCGCTTCATGCTAGCCCACAGATCACATTATGAGGGATGTTGTCATGTTGCCTTAGCACCCCTCTTGCTACAAATTAAAGCACATCAGCACGTGCAACTTATACTACCATATCGACCAATATCAGGATACACCTGTTGATGGTGCTGTGTGGAAAGTGCATCTTGGCAGCTGCAGATGTTTTCCTTCCCTTCCCCCAGATTTTGAGTCTTGTTCCTGGCAGTACATTTACCAGCTGGAGTTAAGCCAGCTGGTATATAGGAGTATTCTGAACAGTTTGGGTAACTGGATAGATTGGAATTAGAAAAGATACATAGGTTCCTTGCATAGCAGGTTTTTCATCAGGCCTGTTTACAGAAAGATTTCCAAGTAGCTACTGTATAATCTGCTTCAGGAGGAAGGACATCAATTTGGTTACAGTTTTGAATTTGATCCAAAATATCTGGACTGTCTAAACACAGCAATGTAAACCTGTCAGTGGACATATTAACAGGAATTATGAATTGGGGAGAAGATGGTGAAGGAAAATAGTTTGAGTGAAAATAAAAAAGATTTACCATTTGCTCACCAGATCCACTGAATATAGAGATAATTATGATATTCTCCCAAATGGTCCCAACAATAAAATTGTTTATTGTTGTAGAATTCACAAGTTAAATTTGTAGTTGTGAGGAGCCAAGTTAATGGTCCGTACATCTTAAAAGGACCATGGGATAAGAGTGAAATCATAGGAAAAAAGTCCTTTGGTTTAAAACAAAGGAAGCAGCTGTTTTGTTTGGAATTATTGTGGTAAAAGGTGTTTTTCCACATTCAGCTGATTTATATTTTGAGCAGGATCTACCTACAACTAAATCAGCTTTCTTTCATCTTTCTCTGTCCAAAGTGTTGGAATGATAATTGTCCTGTTAGCTGACAGTTCCAAGAATTGTTCTCTCCACACCAAAGGAAAGCACTTTCAGAAAATGCGAATAAAATCTGAATGAGTAAGGCCTAAGCCCTCTGGATATACAAAGCTAAGTCTCAAATCCTGATCCTGGGAATGAGTAGTACCATCACATTCATTGCAGCTCTCAATTAGATAAAGATTTTAGGAGTGTATTAATCATGTCACAGTTCAGGTTTAGCCAACCACATATAATTTTAATTCTAAATGATTTTGCACTTAGGGTTAATATGCAAAGCCCATATGTTTTTTGATGAAAAATTTCTCATTAAAATGATAGAGAATGGGATTATTTCTGCACTGTGAATGTAGTTTACCAAAATGTAAGTTGTGTATTGGGATCCTAACTGCCATTTTTCAGAGTTGCACTTCTCATATAAGGGAAGATCAAAGAGTGGTAACACAATGTTATAATGTGTCTATTGAATTTGTGGACTAAAAGCCACCTTAGCCTACCTATTCCTGTACACAGTGGGAGTCCCTTCTGAATAATGTGAACTGTATTTTGCAAATTTTAGACAGCAGTCTTAGTGTAGATATCACTCAGTAAAACATCACGTAGCAAATAAATCAAGCAACCTTGTGGTCCCCCAGTATCCAGTATCATCTTCCATTCATTTTGATGAGCAGGACAGGGCAGTCCAGCATAATAAAGATCAAGTTTGTTCTATATTAGTTCATTGATCCACTCAGGTTATGAACATAGATTCAGACTTCAAGATCACAACAGAATGATTCCTCAGGTCTTAAATCTATTGACAGCAGAAGTAAGGAAATTGAAAATGGGAATTACATGTATGCTGCACCTATACTCTGTCCTTGCCATTGATAAAAACCTTTCCCATGCATAACTCAGAGGATAAACTAATGCTATGAATTGGGAATAGCAGGTTTAAGAGTGGATGTAAAACGTTTTTGCTTTGTGGATGGAAAAAATCTAGAACATTTAGAAACCTCTAGACATGAGTAAAGTAATTAAATATGAGCCAGCAGTGTGCAGTGGCAGCCAAAAAAGCCAATGCAGTCCTAAATTGTATTAACAGAGGGATACAATCAAGATCAAGTGAGGTACTAATACCACTCTATAAAGCCTTAGTAAGATCACACATAGAGTACTGTATCCAGTTTTGGTCACCGCACTATAAAAAAGATGTTGAGACTCTAGGAAAAGTGCAGAGAAGAGCAACCAGGAAGATTAGGGAACTGGAGGCTAAAACATACAATGAATGGTTGCAGGAACTGGGCTTGGCTAGTCTAGTGAAGAGAAGGAGCAGGGGAGACATGATAGCAGTGTTCCAATATTTGAGGGGCTGCCACAGAGAGGAAGGGGTCAAGCTATTTTCCAAGGCACCTGAAGGCCAGACAAGGAATAGTGGATGGAAACTGAACAAGGAGAGATTCAACCTGGAAATAAGGAGAATTTTTCTGACACTGAGAACAATCAACCAATGGAACAGCTTGCCTTCAGAAGTTGTGGGCGCTTCATCACTGAAGGCTTTCAAGAAGAAACTGGACTGCCATTTGTCAACCCTTGGGCGGGGAGTTGGACTAGATGACCTACAAGGTCCCTTCCAACTCAATCTGTATCTATCTAACATACAGATTCTCTCTGATGTTTGGTGAAGTAATTGAACTGATTTTTCACCAAGGGGAGGGGATAGTCAGCGGAAGGGAAATGAAGTTAGGGAATTAATCAATTACTTTCCTTAACTTATCCTGGAATACAGCTATAGCACTCAGACATTGGGACAGTACACTTTATGGTGGCAAACTTTTCTACCAACTCAGAAAAGGAGAAGTGATTGTTAATGTGGCTTTCTGACTGTGTCCTAAGTGTCTGGTGGAGAAGCAACCTAGGCCTAAATCTATGGCACAGCATTAAAAATGCAGGAGGCAAATTTAAACATAAGCATAACCATTTCAAATCCAATGGGATAAGTTTTTTTGCTTTTTTCCTTCAAAGCTAGATTGCTACATCCATCTACATAAGGTATCCTGAGTAACAGGTCATTTGAAGATGCACCCACAATAGCTGAATAATTTTGTATGTATAATTTGATTTGTGTGCACCTGCGTGTTAGGAAATGAGGTAATAAATATTGCTTTCAGATATCCTCAGCCTTTTCTAGAAGACACACAAAATATCTTCATGTGTAAGGAACTGAAGTTGCCAATATTTTCTGATTTGACTAAGTAAGCAAGATATTTAGGAAGTAAAGCTACCTGAAAAGTTGCAGATAAAAGCCTACAGGTGAAACTCAAAAAATTAGAATATCGTGCAAAAGTTCATTTATTTCAGTAATGCAACTTAAAAGGTGAACCTAATATATGAGATAGATTCATTACATGCAAAGCAAGATAGTTCAAGCCGTGATGTGGCATAATTGAGATGATTATGGCTTATAGCTCATGAAAACCCCAAATCCACAATCTCAGAAAATTAGAATATTGTGAAAAGGTTCAATATTCTAGGCTCAAAGTGTCCCACTCTAATCAGCTAATTAAGCCATAACACCTGCAAACACCTGCAAAGCCTTTAAATGGTCTCTCAGTCTGGTTCAGTAGGAATCACAATCATGGGAAAGACTGCTGACCTGACAGTTGTGCAGAAAACCATCATTGACACCCTCCATAAGGAGGGAAAGCCTCAAAAGGTAATTGCAAAAGAAGTTGGATGTTCCCAAAGTGCTCTATCAAAGCACATTAATAGAAAGTTATGCGGAAGGGGAAAGTGTGGAAGAAAAAGCTGCACAAGCAGCAGGGATGACCGCAGCCTGGAGAGGATTGTCAGGAAAAGGCCATTCAAAAGTGTTGGGGACTTTCACAAGGAGTGGACTGAGGCTGGAGTCAGTGCATCAAGAGCCACCACACACAGACATGGGCTTCAAATGTCATATTCCTCTTGTCAAGCTGCTCCTGAACAACAAACAAGGTCAGAAGCGTCTTATCTGGGCTAAAGAAAAACAGAATTGGTCTGTTGCTCAGTGGTCCAAAGTCCTCTTTTCTGATGAGAGCAACTTTTGCATCTCATTTGGAAACCAAGGACCCAGAGTCTGGAGGAAGAATGGAGAGGCACACACTGCAAGATGCTTGAAGTCCAGTGTGAAGTTTCCACAGTCTGTGTTGATTTGGGGAGCCATGTCATCTACTGGTGTTGGTCCACTGTGCTTCATTAAGTCCAGGGTCAACGCAGCCGTCTACCAGCAGATTTTGGAGCACTTCATGCTTCCTTCCGCAGACGAGCTTTATGGGGATGCTGACTTCATTTTCTAGCAGGACTTGGCACCTGCCCACACTGCCAAAAGCACCAAACCCTGGTTCAATGACCGCGGGATTACTGTGCTTGATTGGCCAGGAAACTCACCTGACCTGAACCCCATAGAGAATCTATGGGGCATTGCCAAGAGAAAGATGGGAGACATGAGATCGAACAATGCAGAAGAGCTGAAGGCCGCTATTGAAGCATCCTGGTCTTCCATAACACCTCACCAGTGCCACAGGCTGATGGCTTCCATGCCACGCCACATTGAGGCAGTAATTGCTGCGAAAGGGGCCCAAACCAAGTACTGAGTACATATGCATGCTAATACTTTCAGAGGTCCAATATTGTTCTATTGTACAATCCTTGTTTTATTGATTGCATGTAATATTCTAATTTTCTGAGATTGTGGATTTGGGGTTTTCATGAGCTGTAAGCCATAATCATCAAAATTATGACAAATCACGGCTTGAACTATCTTGCTTTGCATGTAATGAGTCTATCTCATATATTAGTTTCACCTTTTAAGTTGCATTACTGAAATAAATGAACTTTTGCACGATATTCTAATTTTTTGAGTTTCACCTGTAGATTAGAAATGCCTACGATACATATTTACAAATGCAAGGATATGCAATAATATTTTACTGCCTCCTCAAAAAATAAGTAATAGACAAACAGTTATGATACAAGTGTTGTGTTTTTCCCCACAGATTGGCAGAAATGTTCATCTATGTTTATGAGATGTCAGAGTTAAATTCATTCAGGGTTAAATTAAATGACTGCAGTGAGAGGGAAATTAAGCATTTTTTTTCTCCTGCAAATAATATTTAATTTCACCATTCTTTTCTTGCTAGTAGTGAACATCATGGACTAAAAAGAAAATTTCTATATGTTCCAGGTTTATTGCTACTGTAATAGTTTGTTTTCTATAATTAGTTGGTGTTTTCTTATTGTGTGGTGCAACTTTTAACAAGGAGTTTATCTCTGCAGTGTTGGTATGTTGAATGAAGTAGCTTAAGTGTACATTAAGATTAGTTTGGAAGCTGTGCCATCTCATCTTTCAAATCCTACCTCCTCATGCTTGTGTACCCAGCGATATAAGCTCTTCCACACACAGTACACATTCTTAAAACTACCCAAGGAGAACAAGGAGTCCTCAATTTATGACCATAATTGAAGCCAAAATGTATGTTGCTAAGTGAGACATTTAAGTCAATTTTGCCCCATTTTATGACCTTTCTTGCCACATTTGCTAAGTGAATCACTGCAGTTAAGTTAGTAACACGTTGTTAAGTGACTTTGGCTCCCTCACTGACTTTGCTTGCCAGAAAGTCACAAATGTGATCATATGACCCAAGGACACTGCAACCATCATAAATATGAGTCAGTTGCCAAGCATCTGAATTTTGATCATGTGACCATCGGGATGGTTTTAAGTGTGAAAAGCAGTCATGAGCCACTTTTTGACTGCAATTGTAACTTGGAATGGCCACTAAACAAACTGTTGTAAGTTGAGGACTGTCTGTGGTTCATAAATGAGGGATCAAACAAAGCACATTCTACTGAAGAAGGGAATTGTAGGACAGTATTCCACCCAAAACCTAGCATGGATGCTTGTATTCAGGACAATATCTATGTGATAGTGGAAGATCAGTTTTTCAGGTCCAAAAGTAGCTAAGGAGCTGTTAGGGAAAAAGAGACTTACTTCTAAGTCCAATTCCCTATTCAGGACAGAAATCTCCATACCACCCCAGACAAATGACTATCCAAACTGCTTGAAAATCTCCAGTGACTGAGCACCTACACCTCCAGAAGGTAGACTATTCTGCTGTGTAATTTCTCTTACAGACCTGAAATTTCCCCTTATTTCAAATTCAGATCTCCCTCTATAAAATTTCCATTCACTGGTACTTGTTCTCCCCTTGGAACTATGGAGAATAAAATTATCTTCCCTGTGACAACAAGTTGAAGAAGATCCTTTTGAAACACGAACCCATCTTCTGAAGTGCTAAGCAGTCCAAGAGTTCAGTTGGGATAATTTGATGTTCACAAGAAATGTTTTCTTCCAAAAACCTAGCAGACAATTTGACAGACAGACACTATCAGATGGAGAATACTGAAACTTAATTGACTAAATAGTTCAGAAATAAAGTTGGAGGAACTCTAATCAGTCAACAAAATCAAAATCTAGTGGCTCAGAATATGAACTACTTCTTGTTAAATTTCACTAAAGAAAGCAAACAAAATCATGCAGATAGCCATATTCCATCCAAATATGTAGTAAGATAAGAGATCCTATGGATTAGATCTGAAAACGTGCTTTACGAACTCTAGACTGATATGTTAAAATATGTTGAAAACAGCTGAGGAAAGAGGAAAAGCAGCTACAAAAGAGTTTACCCAACTAAATGTCAGATTTTAGAGAATACTGTGAAGAAACAAGGAAGTCTATCTAAATGAACAATGCAAAAAATAATAATAACAATCCAATGGAATGGACAAGACATTTATTTCAGAAAATTAGAGAAATTAAGAAAAACTTTTATAGAAAGATGGACATAATAAAAGACAAATGGAGCAAAAATGTAAATACATGAAAAGACCCCCAAATCATTAGTATATATAAAGGTATGAACATAATATATAATACATAAAAAAAAAATACATAATACATAATATATAATACATAAAATACATAAAATACATAAAGACCCCCAAATCATTAGTATATATAAAGGTATGAACACTAAACTAAAACCAGACATTTGAAAAAGCCACAAAAAAACTTCGATGGTTTATGACATAGAAGATTTCCAATAAATCTGCTTCTAAGGTCATAGTTTCTTACAGTTTCTATGTTGGCATGGAAAACACAGAACTGGCCAGAGGACTGGAAAAGATTAGTCTTTATTTCAGTACCAAAAAAGGGAAAAGCTAAGACTATTCAAACTACCGAACAATTATACTCATCTCACATGCTATGAAGATGATGCTCAAGATTTTGCAGCCTGGACTTCAACAATATATGGAACAAAAAGCACTGGAGATACAATCTGATTTCAGCAGCAGCACTGCGGGTATCATTGCAAATATCTGATAGATAGTGGAAAAGCCAAGTGAATGCTTAAGACATTATTTTCAGTGCTGATTCTACAAAGGCTTTGATGCAGGGGTTCAACAACCTCAGAAGTTGTGATTAAACTACTTTGGAAGCTTAATTTTTATTGAAGGTGAAAAATGAGAGTATCGAAGCCAGTGTGGAAGCAATACCAGGTTTTACTTCCTGAGCTCAAAAGTCTACAGAAATGATTACTACAATAAAAAATAGACATCTGCTTCTTGGGGGAAAGATTACAAATAAGATATTAAAGTGTAATGACATCACATTACCCAAAAAAATCTGTATTGTACAAAGTCACAAACTATCATAATATATGGCTATGAAAGCTGTACTATCAGAGAGACTGAATAAAGAAAAATCAATGCATTTGAACTGTGGTGCTGGAAAAATTGCTGAGAATACCTTGGACAGGAAGAAAAGCAAATAATTCAATACTAGATTAAGTAAAAACAGTCAGCAGTGCTCATGATGAAATTAAGACTTAAATATATTGGTCACTTAATGTGAAACCAAGAGTCTTTGGAAAAGACACTGGTGTTTAGAAAAATAGAACAGAAAAAGAGACCAGTCGAGGAAAAGAAACCAGATATCACAAGCATGAGCTCATAAGAACTCAAAGAAGTGATATTAACAAGCAATCATGGTGAGCTGTGTGTCATATCACAAATAGTTGGATGAACAACAAATGTGATACCTGGATTTGATCAGCATTTTTTTTTATTCTTCTACCTCTGCTAATGGTAAGCCCGAACCATTTATTGTATTTGCAAATTGCTGCGCTAATCCAGAGACCAGCAGCTGAGCCATAATGCTCTTCTAGAACAACTGGTTCTCCACAATTGTCACTGTCTGTTGAGTTGCGGCACTGAAGTGGATTACCTCTCACTGCTTTACTTTGGTTTTGTTGCTGATAAACTAAAGAAAGGAGATTTGTGGACAGTTTTGCTGTGATTGCTATGGACAGGAAATGCTGCGCCTCTAAAAAGTTGAGGAATGCTTTCTCTTATAAAGCTCCATTCCTTCTGACTTCTGATCATCGTGTAGCCCACCCAAATTATAGTAATACATTGTTACAGGGCCAAGCAAATATTTGAATATGTAAGCCACAGTTTCACAGGTTTCACTGAAAGTGAGATGAGGAAACTTGTGTACTTTTGTTAACTGTGTACTTGTATTTGTTAACACACATAAAATGAGAGCTAAGCAAGCTCTTTGGTTATAAGCAATTGGGGAGCATCTGCATATTTCTAATCTGGAGTCTTTGTAATCACTCTAAATCAGGGGTGTCAAACTTGCTTCATTATGGCAGCATCATGTGACGTATTGGGACTTTTTCCCTCTTCACTAAACAGGGCAGGGGCAGCATGTGATGCATTCCAGCCTGCAGTTTGACAGCCCTGCTCTAAACTATAAAGATGCATTTTTGAAGAGAGCCTCTAGACTTGCTAAAATTTATCTGTTTGGCGTAATAACCTCTTAAATTGCAATTCTCACACCTTTAAGTTAATAGGACAGGTGGGTATTATGGGAATTATTCTAATATATCAAGAAATGCCAGGCTGAAAAGGCTCATACATGCAGTTCATTTTTGCTTGATTGAAACAAATTATGTCCACATGTTATGCCCACAAATGATGTTTTTGGACAATAAAAATAATCAAAATTCCTCATGAGCTATAAGTGTCCTTGTCTCTATGCTGAGAATAAGGTAGGTGAGAAACCAAAATATTTAACCCATTGTTTAATATAGGGTAAGAGATCTGGAAGAATCTCATCAAAAGAATTTAGCTACATTAAAAATATTTTGCAGTAGTTCTCATGCTGCTATTCTTCCCTCATGTGCAAATTGTATAAAAATCAGAGCAGTAGTAAATATTGCAATCTCCAATCTGGCCCAACTACATAAAGCAGGTGGCAGGGAGAGGAAATACATTGTGCTAAAACAGACACAGGAGGCAACTCTGAGAGTCGGCAGATGCTGGAAAGAAGCCCACCTTCACTGCCTTTTTTATCCTGTGATCTCATCAGAGAAGATTACTATTAAATATCTGGCTTACATGATTGTGCTGATGTCATGAATTGGCTGGATAATCTTTGATGTCTGCCAATTAATCTGTAAGTCAATTTTCAACTGCAAACAGCATTTAATCAATAACCCCTGTGTGGATGCTTTTGATTAATTTGATATGCCCAGCATTGGACACCGAATGGCATTTGGCTGCTTTGCAGCATTATTACTATCAGCATCAATGATATATAAGTGATACTTTTTTCTCATATTTATTTGCCTTTTTGTAATTGAAATAAATTCAGAACCTCAGTATGAATATTATATCTTTGCATTCAGAGAGAGATTAAGGCATTTGAATGGACCCAGATTTTGCCTTGATATTAATGGGATGAGTGCTGGAAGCTTCCCTGATTTAAATGTTTCTACAATTATTGTGATGAAAACCCGATTTTTAACTATTGCTGGAACATAAATTTATTTTTTAAGGTCTGTGTTTTAATAAATCTGCATGAGAACTAATCTGTGTCACATGTTTACTTCAAACAGTTATTTATATTTTACTTTATTGTTTAGATAAAAAGAAGAACATTTGATTGCAGGCATATTTCCTCTGTGAATTGCCGGATCTACTATCTGAAAGAACAGCAAGAAGATCTTTTCATTTAAAGCTTCTCTGATCTACTTCCCATAAAGCTGTGAAAGAAACATTTGAAACATGGGGTAACTGCTGATTAATACTAGAAGCTAAATAATCTGATTCAACATGAAGAAACTTATTTCTATGGATATCTTCATCATACTTCCAAGGCCTGCCATCTTGAAAATGATGAAGTTAAGGTAATAAAAAGTTTGTGACAAGCCATTGTTTCTCTCATGTCAACCATATATACCATCTTCAACTATATATACCATCTTCATAGATGTTATTTTGGAGTGAGCTCCAGATAGACTAGGAAGTGTTTAATGGGGGAAACTGTGAGGTAGAGACTAAGACTGAGCCAGCCTTTTTCTTCTGGAATTTTCTGAATTGAGATTGTATCGCCATGGCAGCTTTCTCTGTCTCTGGTGCATCCATGTCTATCCTTTTTGGAGAATTATCCAAGCCTCCTCTTAAAAATAATACTTTGCTATTTAGTTGCTAGGAGCTCCACATAGTCCATAAACTGTAAGCACCTTTTGTGCTTCAGCTTGAGTGAACCATGTTTAAGTAGTTGGGGGTGCCAAGGGCAGAAATGACACTCCAAAATTTGTAGGGGTTAAAGTATCCATTCAAAACTCCATCATCATCATCATCATCATCATCATCATCATCATCATCATCATCACCACCATTATTATTATTATTATTATTATTATTATTATTATTATTATTATTATTTCACCAAACAAGATAAGAAAAATATATGCCCTCATTCCTCAGAAAATAAATAAAAGACAAAAGTGGACATTTGCATTGTTTTAATTTAAAGCATTGGATTTATTGAAATAATATAAGAATGCAGCTCAAGACTGACCAAATTTCAGTAATTTCATCCTAATATTTTATTTTAATATCAGGTAAAATGTGGATTACAGAAGAACTGATACTGGATATCAATACAGAGACTAAGCCATAGCATATGCATATTTATTTTGATACCTGACAATTGGGGTTTTAAATAGTGGTTATTCCTGTACATGCATCTAAATGTTTTAATTCATTTCCAGATAGACTAAGAAGTGTTTAATGGGGGAAACTGTGAGGTAGAGACTAAGACTGAGAGCCACCCTTTTTCTTCTGGAATTTTCTGAATTGAGATTGTATCGCCACGGCAGCTTTCTCTGTCTCTGGTGCATCCATGTCTATGTCAAAATCCTCTGGAACCTTCTTTTGTGTATCTATATCAAGAAGATAAATAAACATAAACAAAAATAATTAATACACGTTTAAAAATAAAATTACCAACATGGATTCTGATGAGAAGTCAAACAAAGAAACCTTGTGATCTCTTCTCTCCTATTTCCATATATCGAAGAGATCTCACCTAACCACTCGATGGACAGTGTTCTGAGACATGATGTGTGGCTGAGAATTGGTCGGCATTTCTCAACCTTGCCAAGTTTGAGAAACACTGATCTAGACACCATTTTGAATATCCCACAGATTAAAACTATTGTTTAGTATTAGCCTCCCAGCTTTGCTTTAAATTTGAGGCCAGAAAAAAAAGAGGCTAAGGAAGGCCAAGAGCAGACACCAGCTGTCCAGGAATGACCAACATAGCTGTCTACCTGGAACAAACTAATTACAAGGAATTTTTTTTTTCCAACTTCCTAAAGTTTTGATGAATAACTAGAGCAAGTTATTTGTTCAATGTTTCGAGGATTGAGGCACATTTGGGAAGTCAAAATATTTGATAGGCTTGCAGAAAAGATTATTACCGTGGGGAAAAAAAAACTTTCAGATTAACAGGGCTGTTGTGATGAGCATGGTCAGTCATTGGACACCATTTATCAAAAGGCAAACTAGCTTTCTTGGAATGCCAAAGGCATTCTTGCAAATAAATTACACTGCAAAAGGTTTGTACTTTGCTCTGCAGCATGTCAATATCCTACTTAAATTAATTAAAATTAATTATTGTAAATAATTAAAATAGTTTTAACAAGCTCCAAGGGAAGCTGAACTTGTTGGGCACTAGGGGAATTGTCTTGAAGCACACTGAGGCCTGAAGGTGGGTTATGGATTCTTGGCTGGCATTATCTCTTCCAATAATAAATTAATTGACAGAATTTTTCGAAGAATTAGAATTTGCTCCTAATGTTTTCTCAACTTCTTTAATTCTCGATTATTTTTAAAAAAATATTTATTGACCATATTGATAGTGGTATTGAAAATCTCATATATCTATGATGGCAATACTAATTTAGAACTAATGGACTAGAAACCCAATTCATTTACTCTATTATACAACCTCTTACTCTAAATACTTAGAGCACAACTTTTCACAAATGTCACTGAGCTCTACTGCTTTATTTATAAACCAGGAGGGCCTGTGTTGGAAAATTATAATTGCTTTGTTTATTGTATATTTTTAGCTATTTGGTGTTAGCTTTTTAAAAGCAGATTATTTTTCTATGAAAATTTTTCAAAAATATGTTTGCTGTGGTTCAAATATGTATTTAAAATAGATGATATGGATATTGTTTTAATATGAAATAAGTCTTGTGAATGAATGCATGTGCCCATCATTTCATACTCTATTTTACATTTGTTTGGAGACTCTGACTCTTTAGCCCTACTGTGGAAGGCTCATATTACTAAGAATGCTTCAGGTATTTGTTCAATGTTCCTCTTTCTCCAACACCTTTTCTAGAAAATCTCATTTCTTTGGAGCCTTCCAAAGTCAGTAATGACTATCTTTAGAGTTAATCTTCCATGGAAATTGGAGGCAAAACTGAATTTCATACAAGAATCTTAGATTAGGATTGGAGCACTGGAGAAATTTGTTCAATTGTTTTCTTTGTTCATAACTTCATCTAATAAAAATCATCTATATGGAATGTGAGGACATAGGTTGTCTCAAATAACAGATCTGGAAAGGTGCATATTTATCTATTTGGAAAATGCACAGAAAATGTTAAATAAAACATCAACAGAACTGCAGTTTCACTCTAAGTTTTCTCATGCACATGCAAACATAAATACCACCATTTCCGACACATCACTGGGAATACAAATACTAAATTAAATTGAGAAATTGAAACAGCTATTTCCCCAAAAGGTAATAGGAAAGCACCTCCACATTGTTGTACTGAAAATGCATGGATTTATGTACATAATCATCAAAAATCAAGCTTAGCTTAAAAGATCCATATTTGTTTTGATTTGTTTTCTGTTTTTTGATAGTGTTTTAATTACTATAAGCTGCCCAGAGTTGCTAAGATGAGATGGTGACTATACAGATCAAATCACATAAATAAACCAGCAACGCTGGCTGGATTGTACTTTAAAAGCAAGAATAATACAGGTAATAAAGAAGCCATAGACCTCCGGAAGAAAAGAATCAAAATAAAACAACTAAAAGTCCAACTATCCTGACTCTTTCCTAACTTCTGCTTCCTTCTGGACTGTTCTGACCCAGGCTTCATAAACTGTAATTATATTCACAACTTGTTTTAAAAACAAAACCTACTTTATTGCAATGCTGGAAATTGTTTTCATTTCCAGCCGGAATTAATCTTAAACAGTCCCCCAAGATAAGCACACACTTTTCAGTTCGGTTGAGTGCTGCCAAAAACAGAAGTATCCAATTAACTATAAAAGAAACCAGTACAAGAAGTACAAGAAAAAACCAACTAAAGTACACAGAGCTTCAATGATGATTTGGAACCGATCAAACTACTTTGCTTCCTGCAAAGGTTTCATCATCTAGGCCTGACTTTTATCCCTTATGGGAGGGGCAATCACCTTCTAGCCTTACTCCCAAGTCGCCCCCTTTGTTTCAGCTGCTCTCGCCTTCTAGCAGCTCTGTGTACACGCACACTGGGAATAGGCTCCTCTGGGTCCTCTGCTTTGCTGCTGCCAGACTCCGAAGGCTCTGAAGGCAGCAACCCACTCCCAGATGGTCCTGGCCCCATCTCTGCACTGGATGCAGGACCCTCATCCTACTCTTCTCCAGATTCCCTGGCTGGTTCTCTTTCATCCTCATTGTCCGATTCCTCTGCCATCTTCACTGGCTGCTGGCGAACGACGATATGGACTCCATCCTAATAGCATAGCTCTTTTCTGGAATATATTAACTCCCGATATTTTGCTGCTGAAGGAAAAATGGGCCATAGGGCCATAGGGCCATATCTCTTTCTCTAGATACACTCCATACACACTCCAGATATTAGTCAATGTTAAAAATAAAAGATTCCTCTGGAGGTTTGAACAAAATAGTCACTACAAAATTTTACATCTTATGTGACTGTATTGGGCCACGTGGCAGTATGGCCCTGGCAGCTATATCTCCAGACTGCTTTGCCAGTACCCAGATGCATTAGTAATTATTGTTGGTAATTTCAATGCTCATATTGAAGAGTCAGATGCTTTTTTACAACTCATTTTAATTGGTTTCTCCCTTCAAACGAAATAATATTTCCTTTATAGGCTCAACAGTATAAAAATAAAATTAAAACTATAATATGGCAGGCTTCAGAGTAGACCAGCTTAGATGTGGAACTAACTTTCTGAAGCTCCAAAGGAGCAAGTGTATTTGATTATTTTATGGTTCCACATACAGTACTTCATCTAATAAACCCAGATAGTGACTATTTCCCATTAATCTGCCATCTGTCCTAAAGTAATTCTTAAATTCCTAACTGTCCTCTGAGGCCACAACAAAAAGACTCGTTCAAAAGAAATGGTCTTCTAGAATTGCAAGAAACTTGTCCACTCTGTTAAATTCATAACCCTTACTTCAACTCCACTTCCATCTGTTTAGCAGATTCTTCTGAAAAGATATTGTCATATTACCAATCTATTATCCACACTCTCAGGCCCTGTTATTTAGGGTTTGTTTAACAAGTTGGTATACAGTTTAAAAAGGCCCTTCATTTGCAGAGTATACTTTTCAACCTAACAACTCCTTAGGTTCCCTTCAGTCACTCAGAGAGCACAAGACGTTTTATAAATTACTTATAAAAACTAAGAAGGACAAACACTGAAAGAGGACTGGGGGGAAAAGCTAAGTTTAGAACTCGTCCTAGTTATGATGCCTATAAGTAGTATTTTATATTTCATCTGCCAAATACCTGCAGATTTTGAACAAGTTACTTTCCGAACTTTTTAAATCCAGAAATATTAAACGAATAATCAAGTGGTGGTTCCTCACTTAGTGATGACTTCCCCTGAATGCCTTCCTGAGGCTGAGTATTTCACTGTATAACTGAAATCTGGAGAAGCTTCTGGAACTCCCTCCAGAGGTGCTGAAAACAAAAAAAAGATTCCTCGGCCCCAATGCTCTTTTAGCTCATATTAATAGCACAGCACATTTTCCTTCTGAATGGAATGAGGCCATAGTTATCCCTCTTTAGAGGAACAGAGGAAATAGCCTTAACTCTGCCAACTATGGGCCAATTACCTTGCTTAATATAATAAGCAAAGTATATGCAAAGTATTTTTATTTCAAGTGTTGGATTGTGTCCAAAGTAAAAATAATTAGAGTTGAGGAACAAGAAGGATTTAGAGGGGACCGTTCGACCTTAGTCCATTATTCTGGTCTCACACCATTTAGCTTAAAAATATTCTTCATTATCAAATGGCACCCCTTTTGCAGCCTTTATGGATTTCAGACCAGCTTTTGATCTGATTCCAAGGGAGAGGCTATGACAAAAACGTCAGGAATCTTGTATGGATAAAAGATTGTTCCTTCTTATCTAGACTCTCTATTCTGACATCTCACTGAGAGTCAAATGTTTCCCCTAGGTGGAGTTGTTTCCATGAAAAGAAGGATAAGGAAAAAGCATATCTAAGTCCCCTTACTTTTTAAATTATACATCAATTCATTAATTCAGCGTTATCGCTTTCTAGTCATCGCTCTCCAATATTATTAGATTGTACAATTTCAGCCTTGCTATATGGAAACAGTGTAGCAGTATTATCTGTCTCCCAGGTGAGAATGAAAAGGCCATTGGGGACATTAGCTTCCTTTTGCCTAAAAGAACAACTTATAGTAAATTATTAAAAAGTTAGTTCCAGTGATTGCATGATACAACACTAGGTTACTTAATGGAAAATTAATGGGCCTCCAATAGAACAGGTAGTGTTAGATATTACAAATGAAGCATAGGCTTCATTCAGGTTCAGCAAACCGGCAGGAAAATGGAGAGCTGTGATTGGCCCAGTCCTCTGACAGATCCCTATAAAAGAGGGAGCTGTCAAACAGGCCTTTGCTGGGTTGTTTTGTTCTTGTTACAATAAAGAGCTGTTGTTACTTGAAGATCTGGCTCCTGTCTCTTCAATCTCCCATTAGTCTACACTGGTAACGAAGGTGGGATCTGAAGAATAAGCCAAAAAGAACTGATTAGGCCAGATCACTGAAGGAGCGATCAGGGATGCTGAGGCTCATCCAGCTTTTCCAAATACTCAGAGAAGCCGACAATGACAACCTACGCCCCACCAGCTCCTTTCAACCCAGCCACAGAGCATTGGGATTCCTACATGATGTGTTTCAAGTGTTTCATGGAAGCTAATAACCTCCTAGAACTCTCCAACAATAGGAAGAGGGCCCTCTTCCTCTGCTACTGTGGATCTGAAGTCTTTGAGTCGCGCAAGGCTCTAGCAGCACCAGTAGCCATGCAGGAGGTGTCATGGGAAGACACTCTGGACATGCTTCGCTCTGGTTCCATCTACAATAGTCAGGCACCATGAGTACTATCAAAGGAACCAGGAAAAGGTTCAACCAGTACATAGCCACCCTAAGAAAAGCTGCAGTGCACTGCAAATTCAAAGAGCTAGATGAAGTACTGCAAGATCGACTCATCTGTGGCATCGCAGACCTGAGCCTGCAAAGATGCCTCCTGGCTAAGCCTGATCTGATGCTGCAGACAGCAATAGCTGAGGCCCAAGCAACCGAACTGTCCAATAAGGCAACCGCAATGCTGAAGAATGACAGCCCGCCAACCATGTGAAAATCAATCAGCATGCACCATGAGAGCACTGAGCAAGGGGAGACGACAGACGAGGAAGATGACATATACCAAACACAGGTCGAAAGGAAGAGGCAAACCCCAGAAATAGAAGATCAATGATCGCTCTGTGCAGGTTGTGGGGGAAACCATCCCTGAGCAACATGCCATTTTAAAGATCCCATTTGCCAGTGCTGCTATAGAAGGGGACATTTGGCCAGGGTCTGCCAAAACAGCCAACCTGTAGTGCACTGGACAACCAGCTTCCCAGGCAGATGCCCGGAGAATGCTGTTCAGAAAGCCCAGACAGAAAGAAGACCAAGCTGCAGAGCCCAGAAGAAACTACCAGACTACTATTGCCCAAGCCAGTTTCCCCTGAGCAAAAATAATCCGGGTGATGGTACAGATAGAGAGGAAGCTATGCCCCATGGAGGTAGACACTGGATCTGCCATGACAATCGTACCATGGAGAACAATTCAAAAAGCAGTATCTGGGATCACAAAGACTCAGCTGAAGAGGCAACATGTACAACGTAAGAACTACCAGGGAAACCACATCCCTGCCATAGGAAGCGGCACCTTCCAAGTGACATTCAAAAATTTTGCAGGACCACTGACCCTGATAGTGGTGGAAGGCATCTTGCCAAACTTTCTCAGCTTGGATTGGTTCGAGTCCCTGGGCCTTGGGGTGACTGGCATCCACATCATTCAGAATGACAGCAGGGATGACCTTGCCAGATAATTCACAGACATTTTCAATGAAGATCTGGGCAAGTATAAGAGGACCCCATCTCATTTAGCCTTGACTCCAAAATTGTCCCAATTAGGTTGAAGGCCCTCAGGATTCCATTTGCACTCTGACCCAAGATAGACAAACAATTGGATAAATTAATCATCCAGGGCATATTAGAACTTGCAGATCATGTGTGCTGGGAGAACCCTATCATAACACCAGTAAAACCTGACAGGTCTTTGCGCATCTGCACAGATTACAAATATATGATAAACCAGGCCTTATAGCTGAGCGTCTATCCCATGCCAATAGTTCAGCACCTATTTCATTGGGAAGGGGAAAATATTTGCAAAATTAGATTTGGCCACAAGCATACCAGCAACTGCCTATGGACAATGCCACGGCAGAGTCTCAAACAATTGTCACACACTGAGAGGGTATTCAAATGCCGCTGCCTACAATTTGGAGTCAGCATAGCCCCTGGGCTATTCCAGAGTATTATGGAACACCTGTTACATGGCATTCCAGGGATAGTACCCTATTTCAATGATGTTCTAATATCAGCTAATAATAAACAAGAATTATTCAATAGTCTAAGAACAGTCCTACTCTACAGGTAATACTTATAAATATCTTGGGGTGGCAGTTTCAGAGTTCCTTATCTTGGAGCACACATATCTCTTATTGGAGAAGTATAGCCCAATGTAGGCCCAAAGCTGTCTTCAGAGTCTTCCATTCAAAGAGGGCACATTTTATTCCTGCAGTCTGGAACATTTTCTTTGCTAAGTTCATCTCTCAGCTACTTTATGGTGTTCTAATTTCAATTTTTATAAAGTTTAATATCCTGGAAGCTGTCCAGTCCCAATTTGTAAGGGCAATACTTGCATTCCAAGACACATTAACAATGCTGCCTTATAGTTAGAGACAGGTTTGGTTTCTGTGAGTGTCAGATTATCATTATTTATTTATTTGTTTGTTTGTTTAATCAAATTAATATTGCTTCCCATCTCCTCCAAAGGGGACACTGGACAGTGCACAACAATAAAACAGCCAGTATAAAACAAAAATCTAAAAGCCACAATAATAAATAATATAAAAACAAAAATACTACACCTGGGCAAAGAGTATAAAAACAGCTCAGCAATGGAGCCGTCAAGACAGATCTGTAGTTCCTTAATTTCTCCTTGAAATTGGTTTTTTTCCCCTGCAATTTTGGCTCCTCTGGTTCTCAGACACTGTTTTAAATCAACCTGGCCAACAAGAGCCAATAGCAAATCCAGTCCTCAGGACTTTCTTTGGAAAGTTTCTGTCCATTAGGGCTTGAAAATGCCAATAGTCATCATAAAAAACAAATCTGGGGTATTGATTTTCAAACCAGTTTAAACCTAAAAGAACCTACAGTTTTTGGATTCTCCCCAAATAGGCATGTGTCATCATCTTATGTCTCTTCAGTTCTAATTCTGACATTTTGTCAGCATTTCACATTGGCCAAGATAGTGTGGGAGGTATAAAAAACATCCCATTTCAGCATTGTGTGTGCCCAGGTGGAGATGGTTCTGTGGAATTTCTAAGCCATATGATCCTTTGTCATTCTATAGGAAATCAAGGATACATTTATCCCATTTTGAAGGACTACCTTGGTAGACAACACAGTGTCTATCTATCACTCCTATCTGATCAAGACCCTGGCATATTTTTCCAGCTTGCCCAATTATGTACAACAATTTGTTGTATCTGTCCCATCTATGATTGAAGTTTAGCATAAATGGTGGTGGTTGTACTATAGTTACTATAACAATGTATATAATCTTACTGTATTTTTTTAAAAAATTTTTAATTATAGATCTATGTATTTTATTGTGGCACTTTCTGTAAGAAAGATTGGATTGGCTAAGCTAAGCCACGACTGAGCCCAACAGGACTTACGTCTGAATAGCTGTGTATAGACTTGTGCTGTTAGTATCTTTGCTGCTTTTAACAACAGCACTCTGGTCTGTTTTTCACTTATCCAAACTATAATGTAACTTCTTTTCCTGAGCCAATTCCACCTTGCAGCAAAGGTATAGAAGCTGGAGGACTAAAACATACTGTTGGAGGAGAGAATTACCACCCACCATCAGCTTTCAACCCCCAGGCGGAAAAAGAACTACCGTTGAAGCCTGCTTTGCAATGGAATAGGATAGGTATTTGCTGGTATTCTCTCTTTTTTCATGTTCAAAAAGTAAATTTATAACTTATGATTACATAATCATAATCATTACTTAGAGATCATGAGAAAAGCTGAAAGTAAATAACAGCTAAATTAGTTGGTCTTCTTAGCTGTCCATCCCACTTCTTATTTTAGCACTCAGCAACTTATACAAATAATATAGCTGTGGAATTAAATGAGCTATTCATTCCAATTGCACAGCAAATAAGTTATAATGTGTTTTTGCACGGGACAATCAATAAAAAGGAATTGATGGATGGCAAGCAAGCTCCTGAGAGTGCAAGTGTAATTACTCATGACCAAGCCTTCAGCTAATTTCTTGATTTACTTTTAAAGTCAGAACTGAAATGAGCAATGGCAGTACTCGTAAATGAAAAACATTCACCATGCCTCTGGAGGTATGAATACCAAATCACTTGTGCTTCCATATGTATGTGAAACAATTATACAAACCTTTTTTTTTTTTCAGAACAAAACTTTGAGGACAAAATTATGCTACCAGGATATATCCCAGTGGTTCCCAAACTTTTTCAGTCCACCGACCCCTTGGTGCTACAAACTCATCCTCGGTGCCCCCCACCAAGGGTAGAATTCAAATTTGTGGGCATGGCTTGCTGATCACGTGACTGGTAGGCATGGCTTGCTGGTCATGTGACTGGGTGGGCGTGGCTTGCTGGTCACATGACTGGGTAGGTGTGGTTTAGTGGTCATGTGACTGGGTGGGCGTGGCCAGGTGACTGGCAAACAAGTGGTCCTCACTTAATGGCCAGTTGTTTAGCAAGTATTCTAATTTATGACTGGCCTCCCCAGAGACACTTGACCTGCTTTTGGAGTTTTGACAGCCATGAACATACATACACACACACTCTCTTCTAACCCTGCTGGAGCAGGTCATTGGACTAGAATTGGCAAAGCATCTCTGATTAGATTCTAGTAGTGAATAAAACCTAATCAGAGATGCTTTGCCGATTCTTGTTGATTTGATTTATTTGTATCTCTTTATTTTATGTTGAATTGCATTGACATGTGTGTCCCTTCTTGTGCACAACCCAGAAGCTTTTGTGATTCTTTGCAGCAAAAATTACCGACCTCTGGCTTTGCTCTACTTTTCAAACATGCCACCACTGTTGCATTCTAGGTGCTGGCCCCACAGGTCCACCCCATTGAGCCCACTGCACTGGAGGGACCTGCCCAAGCAAGTCAAGTCAATGGGGTGAGCCTGAGAGAGGGAAAGAGAGAGAGAGAAAAGAGAGAGAGAGAGAAAGAGAGAAGGAAGAAAAGAAAGAGAAAAAGGAAAGAGGGGGGATGGAAGGAAGGGACAGAAAGAAAAAGAAATAAGGAAGGAGGGAGGGAGGGAGGAGAAAGATAATGAAATATCTATTTTAGTCCAATCACCTGCTCCAACAGGGTTAGAAGGGAGTGTGTGTGTGAGAGAGGGGGGGGGTAGGTAGGTAGGTAGAGATAGATAGATAGATAGATAGATAGATAGATAGATAGATAGATAGATAGATAGATAGATAGATAGATAGATAGATAGATAGATAGGCAGGCAGGCAGGCAGGCAGGCAGGCAGACTTTTTGCATGAATGTATGGATAGGTAGGCAGGTAGATAGATAGATTGGTAGATAAGTAAATAGGTAGGTAGGTAGGTAGGTAGATCTATATTGGTATGTAGGTAGGTAGACAGAAAGATGGGCAGGCAGGCAGGCGGGCGGGTAGGTAGGTAGGTAGGTAGGCAGGAAGATAGACAGACAGACCTTTTGGATGGATGGATGGATAGATAGACAGAATGAATGAATGAATGAATGAATGAATGAATGAATGAATGAATGAATGCGACAGCAGTGGCACTTTGGGAAAGCAGAGCAAAGCCAGAGTGGGAATTGAAGTCCACACAAGTTGCCAAGGTTGAGAAACACGAGTTGAATATATCAACCCAGCCATTCTGGTTAGAGTTTAGCATGCTGTTTGATTCCGGCTTAGTCAATAAACCATGGCTAAGATCTTCCTGCTCCTTAATGCAGCTGCACCTCTGCCCCTTCTCCAGCCCCCTGCCCCAGTTCTTTCTTTGGCATCCAATTTTGCAATGCTCCGTCCAGGAGGAGGAAGGCTGTAGAAGCAGCCCAGACTGGCGGAGGTGGAGGGAATGATCACTTGGAAAGTAAGCAAGCAAGCAAGCAAGCAAGCACAGGGCTCGGTTGGAAGAACCAGGCTGCAGAGGGAGGCTAGGTTCTAGGTCCGGGCCTGCCACATAGAGCCGAACTGAACCGAGCCATGTGCCTTGGAGAGCCGCAGCTGCACCCACCTGCATCCTGCGTGCAAGCCCGGGTGGCTGGAGAGGCGGAGGCCGGGTGGCACTACGCGTTCCCTTGTTCTCCTCTGAGGAAGGGGCCCTGATGCTGGACCACCCACCCCTTCCACTGCGTGCCTTGGGAGAGTTTTGCTTTGGGGCCTTCTGGTGTGCCTCCGCCGCTTCCACCGGAGAGGGCAGCCTGCAAGCTAAGGCGCCCCCTTTCCACCACCTCCCACCTCTCCCCCCCAGGCTTGGCAAGGTTCGCCACGCATGGGTTCCGCATTCGGGGCGCTGGCTACAGAGCGATGAAACAGTCAGTGGGTTGCGTGGCTGGCAATCAGTGAGCCTTCGCAGCCTTGAATGCCCCCCTGCCGCCTCTTAGTGCCCCCTGCCGGCCCCCTTGCCTCTTAGTGCACCCCTAAGGCATCCCACCGCCCTCCAGGGGTGGTACCGCCCACTTTGGGAACCACTGATATATCCCATCTCATTCCCAGATTTCATCTTACTGTAACTTATCTCTGAATTTACCTTCTTCACAATGATCTAGCAGTGTTCTAATATCTAAAGGGCTGCCACAAAAAAGAAGGGGTCAATCTATTGTCCAAAATATCAAAAGACAGAACAAGAAGCAATGGATGGAAACTAATCAAGAAGAGAACCAACTTAGATCTAAGAAGAAATTTCCTGACAGAACAATTAATCAATGGAAAGACTTGCCTTCAGGAGTTATGGGTGCTCCAACATTGAAAGTTTTTAAAAACAGATTGGGCAACTTTTTGTCTGGAATGGTATTGGGTTTCCTGTTTGAGCAGAGGGTTGGACTAGAAGACCTCCAAGATCCCTTCCAGTTCTGTTATTTTGTTATTCTGTTATTTCAAATATGAAGATGCAGTTAATGAAAAAAAGGTCATTTGCCATTTAATATCCCAAATATTTCTCCAGCCATTCAAATAATGGGCATTGAGCAATTAAAAAAGATTGAATGCTTCTGATGTCCTAGAGACTGAGACTAATGTAAAATGAATCATGTGTTATATGTTCAACTGCATCCATAACCAATGTTTCAGCCAGGTAATATCTATCTCAAAATGCTTCACAAATAATTCTTCTACTGTCAATTGTTTAGTTGCTATCAATCTTTTTAGTCAGAAAATTGAATTTTGCTCCTCTTACCCGCATTCCCCAATTATATATTAATGTTCAAATGAATCTGTAAAACAATTGCAATATGATCTAAGAAAATAATAAAAATATAAAGGAGGAAGGGAGAAAAGAGAACAGAAAATCAAAATCCAAGCACAAAGAATTTACCATAACCATAACTCCTCCATTTAAATTAATTGGACATCAATTGACTATAACCAATCTGAGCTATTTTTAAATTTTTCTTTTCAACTAGCTAGTCAACCTCATATCTTATTATAGGAATACTGATACAATCATTACATGAACAATTTGGAAACATCATATGAAGAGAAATTACTCTCTACATCCCTAAAGTAATTAATGATATTAATCATGTAGACAGTTAGGCACTATTTAATAATCTCTAAGGAAATATTTCTGGTTGAGAAGATAAACTTAGACTAGCATTTATTTCTGTGGCTTTTGGAGTTTTGGGGGAAAAAGTGTTCATTTTTTACCTGTTATTATTTTATTTAAAACAAAGTTAAAATACAAAATAACAGAACAATTAAATAAACTACAGAACAATTGTTAAACAACAATTCACTAGATACAATATTAAGAAACAAACATGGATATTTGACTCAGGAAGATTTGTTTATAACTTTTGGGGTGATTTGGGATAGATAAGATGTAGTGATAAATTTTCTACAAGTGGATTACAATAACAGACTGTTAATAATTTTGAAACTCTAATTTTGTTTTGTTTCACTAATGTTGTTTTTCTTGTTAACTATTTGGTCATTAATATAACATATAGAAGGTTAACAAGTTGCAACTAGGTTTAGTAGTTTAAAATTTTTGGAGTGCTTGTTTTGCAAAAGGTGGGAATGGTAATATATTAATTAGTATTCAGCTAGAGGGGACAATATGTGTATAATGACTTTTTTCTTTTTTGATGCATATTTTTAATGCATTGGTTGTTTTGTGCTTTGTGTTTTTCTCCTTTGTCCTTTTGAAAAAGAGTGTTCTTAAAGATGTAACATTTCAACTTACTGAGGGTGCTCGTCCCAAGATGACAATCCCTGATCCCAGACACTTAATCTGTCAATTGTATATCCTGTAAATGCACAGGGAATATATCTGGTGTACAGAAAAGTATAAGAAATATACTGTTAAAATATCAAAAACAATGTCCTTAAATGAAAGGAGCTGGTGATACAAACAAATGTATAACTTTCTCCTGATGTTCAACTTTGAGTTATTTTGGCAGGGGTCTGTTCTCTGAGCTTGCAGTTTAACCCTTGCCAAAATGTACAACCTGAGCTACAAATATTCTCAACAATTTCTAATCAAATTATTTTTAATATATAGATTTTGAAACATTCCCTCCCAAAAATTACACTTATATATAAAAATAGAACTCTTACTTGGGCAGTGTAGTATTATTATATGGACAATTGTTTTTATGTGCAGTATAATAGTTGCTAAGTACTGACATTTGTCATTATTTTAGTATATCCCTTAGAATTCTTAATCTTTTCTGCAAGAAAAAAGAGAGGCAAGCGCATATATTTGCACATGCACATGCACACAAATATTATAAAATAAATATTAAAAATAATGGAAAAAATCAGTGACTGATGTTGCTATTAAAGTTATTCCCAATTCTTTCACTGACCACTGAGATGATGACAAACATATAGCTTTCTAAATTTTAATGTAAAGGTTTAATGTAGAGGTTGTTAATTTCAATTTTTTGCATCTCTTTGAGTATTTCAGAAATATTAATGTCAGCATTACAAATTTGGATAGTCTCATCAGTGTGCATCAGTACTACTTGAAGTCAGAGAGAAACTACAGCGAAATCTAGTATTATTCAATGAAAGCAAAAATGCATGCAATGTCTATATTAGAATATATCAAATTGGGACCAAACAGGCAGATCTACGAAGTATATCAGCACTTTGTACAGCAAAAGATGTACAAATGCTTCATCTCCCTCATTAGTGAGGCAGATAATTATGCCAATTTTAGAGTACCTATGTAAATCAGGATAATTCACTTAGATGATAATGAAGCAGAAGGTTTCACATATCCTTAATGTCATTTGACTGTGGTAGGCTACAGAGGCACCAATTCAATAGTACAATTATACTAGCTATAAAATCTTTACCTTTTAAAGGGACAATTAGATACATAATTATGTATTTATATTTAAATACATAATTATGTAATATATATTTAAAATATAATTGCCATTAGAAAATGAGAGAAATTGTATTTTTATGGAGTTACGGGCCTGTACGCATTATAGCTTTGCATGCTATCATCAGGAAATAGCTCAGCAAAAACAGATCTTGAAGAGATTCTGCATGGTGTCAGGGTAGTGTTAGATATTTACATTTTAATAGTGTGAGCAGAAATTAAAACAAACCCTTCTTATATTCCTAACCATCTGTTAATATTTTATTTTGCCAAGCTGGATGACAATCCCTTATAGACTCAGTCAATAATTTCAGTTGTTACAGAATGTTGAAGAGCTCACAAACTGACTATGTAGTCATAAGGACACTTGTTTTCCAGTTATTGCCAAGGACAAAAGGAGAAGTCACACAATTAGAGTTTTTATTCAATAACGGAACTGAGGCAGTAGCAGGCAGGCAGAAACTTAACTTTGTAGCTGTAAAATAGAGTAAAATCTGCCTGTTCGCTGCAATGAAAGACATATTCTGCTTAGCTCTCTGATGTCATTTTACTGTCTAATCTGATTAGCTTTCATATGTATGTAAATATTTATTTGCAGTCTTTTTATTCTCTGATAATGATTGTTCCCAAAGAACTTGTATTGATTCAGACTCACATTATGGAAAAACAAGAGACAAGGAGTGGAAGAAAAAGAAGCAAGAGAGATCAATTAAGTGGTAAGCAGTAAGATTGAGCTGCCCTTCTTTTTCTGAAGCTCTTAATATTATTTGTTTTGTTTGGCTTGTTTTTGCTCAAAAATGCAAAATGCATGGTCCATTGGCACCTTCTTTGCTCAAGGAAGACAGGACCAAAAAACTTTGGGCTGGAACCTTGTCCAAACCCACTTTGAGAGTGTAACTTTCCACATTGTCAAAGACAAAACCTGATGTAGCTCTTCAGCCAAAAGAAGTCATATGCTTTAGTTGATGGATGGATCCAGAATTGCTGTGGCAATGGAACCAGAATTCCTTCTACCATCCCAGGAAAACTGACAGAAAAAGTGGAGTGTTTTATGTGAGGGCAAGGGGCAAGTGAGTTCCTTGCAGCTGTTGCTTCTTTGACCAATGTCAATACCGAGACTGATTTTCCTTTGTCACACTGGTCTTGCAACAACAACAAAAAAAGTACGCAGAGGATCTAAGGATCCTCTGTTCTCAGCCTATGAATTAAACCAGAGCTAGCCTGTCTTCAGTTCTTGATTCCCAGGGCTTCTATCAAAAGTAATAGGTTGAATGCTGTTGTGGCATCAGCATCTTACTTACATGATTGATTGTTGCTTTATTTTACTCTAATGAAAAAATGTCATTTTTAAAAAAAATATGAAAATGGTCAAAGCCAAGGATCAGGAAAAGAAGTACTTCTGGACAAACAGCCAACAATGCATCTTCATGCTGCTACAGAATAAATCTAGAACGTCTGATTCAGCCTGAGGTTGGAGAAATCAGCTTACTTTTCTCAGAATGCCATTTATCCAGATGTTGGTTGGTGGAAACATGGTGCAGTCCTTTTTGATATCTGTGTTTTAACAGTTTGGGTATCCTTATTTCCAAGGTGCAAAGGCAAACTGGCATTGGTCAGGCATGATTGCTCTTAATCTGGATGAAATTTGGAAACATACCAAACACTTCAACCTAATGAAATAATGATAATATGACTCTTTAAAGAACATATTTTAATTAAGTTGATTTAAGTCCTATTGCGAGGATAAGCACTCAGTAGATTAATGTGCCTGTCAATTGTCCATTGCTTTAATTCTTTTTGAATTGAATAAACTATGATATATTTATGTGGAAGGTCTAAATGCAGTTGATCCATTTCACTATCATGCTTCCACTGAAACTGGAGTGATCAATTCTGCAGGGCTAATGGCAGCATCTATGCCCAAGAAGGAGGTGTCAGCACAATTTAAAAAAAATAAAAGGAAGGAAATGAAAGGCACAAAACAAAACAAAGTCTCATGTCTGATAATGCCTGAGAACAAACAGTAACCCCTCAATACTGAGTCACTTGGATAGGAAGAGGGAGGTGCAACAGAAATTGCCAGCAGAGAGCCAGCACAGCCAGCAGTGTAGGAGGTTTTAAAATGTCAGCTGTTGTGAGAGCTTAGAGAAAAGGCAAGGAGGCAAATCAGGGTGAGTAGGAAAAAGGAAAGCGTATGGTTCTTTCTCTGTTATTTGACCTGTTTCTTTCCACTTCCTCCCCTGAGCAAAATGAGAAAAAAAAAGATGGGGGAAGAAGCAGAGATAAAATGTAGAGATTCATTGCCTGCAGAATGAATTTCCAGGCTGACAATAAGTTTAAAAAATGTGTACATTCACAGGCATAACCAATAGTAAAGAAGAGGAAGGGATGTGTTCACCTATATCAACCTACAAATTCCTACTCAATTTTTACTTGAATGAAATGTAAGAAAAAGTTTTTGTGAAATTCACTTCTTCTATATATGTGTTTAATTTCTTTAAGTAATCTGAGACAATGCCCCTATCTCATTCGGTGACACAAAGTTTAAAATATATTGCTTGAAATAGTACTGCTATTCATGCTGAGTTTTAAAGCTCATCATATTGCACACCTGACAAACATTCTGGGTTTCCCAAGATCACATTACCCTGAAATGAAATGGCAAAACACTATTTTCTATTAATTTGGGGAAGAAAACCTCCTATACGCTTAATACATTCTTCAAAAGTAAAAAAAGAAAACTCCTTAATCATCAAAAGGGGGGAAATTGGTCCATATGTTCTAACCCTTTCCTCTTGGATTACTTGAACCTATACCTCTTAACTCTACAAAATAAATAAGATTAACTTTAAAAATGTTGCCTGCTCTGGCTGAAAAGAGAGACACATTTTCTTGAACTATTTTGGTAATACCATGCCATGCAATTACTGTAACCTCAATACTCTGTGTCCTGTGGAGATAAAAAGACAAAAATAAGGGGGCAATAGTATTAAACCCATTTACTGTAGGAATAAAGGTCTCATGTCTATATCATTGGAAGAGGGTGAGAAGGAAGCATTAAACGTTTTAAATATATTTCATGGAGATTAACATAGATGAAGTTGTGGGCAGGAAATTTATGTTAGCTAACAACCCTTTTAGTTAGACATCAATCTATATTGGCTAGCATTTTAAAAGGTGATTCTTACAATGGATTAAATCCAAAGCCATTAAAGGAAATACATTTTCTTAAAAAACAAATGATGTTATTTTAGGAGCTATGTTGAAAAAGTCTGGGGTGTATGTTAACAAAAAGTATATGGAAGAACTAGATGTTATCCATATATAACATTTTTCTATACCATGCTGCCTTTGTGCCATGCTTGCATCAAGCAGAAAAATGTATAGATCAGAATGAACTGTCCTTACTTGATGATAAACAAATGAAATGACCAGTACTAATGACTAGAGTATCCATAGAGGTCAATGGTATCCATAGAAGCAGTTCAAAGTGCTGCAGATCAGAGTTCCCCAAATATAAGCTCATATAAGTGTTTTTGAAAGATCTGTATGAATTCTGCTTGGCCCCTCTCCTCCCCTGCCCTGAGATTGTCTGTAAAAATGAAACTACTAATAGAAAGGAACAAAAATATGTTAAGTCATTGCCTGCTTATGTGGGAGCAGAGAAAACTTGGAGAAACAATGTGTATATTGGGAGAGGCAAATGAAAATATGGGGAAAATGCAATGTTATGCACCTCAAATACTGTGTTGTGTAGAAGTTATTGTGCTCAAGACAGCTCAATTGTGTTAACATTACTACATGTGAATATGAATGCTTTAATTTGTGCTCTACACTCAAGCAATATTTGTCTTCCTATTCTTGTATATTGTATATTAATATACAATTAATATTTATCACAGCTCTTTTCACTCTACTTGGTATTCATTATCCTCACCTGGGTAACTAGTTTCAGATGGATCTTATTTTCAGATTTAGCACCATTCATCAATCGGTCTTTGGATTACCATTACATATATACTTGCTCTCTCTGGTGTATTTAAAGCAGCAATTACAGCTTTCAAATAAATGGAACAAATTATTATTTCAGCCTAAAGAAGAAAAGTCAGATAGGTTACAGTGATTTTAGTTAATTTATCACTCCTATTGATTTTGATGATGACAGGGATGGTTTTGTTGATTTTCTGCTTCTTTGGGGAATATTCTTTTTATTTCTTGTGTACTTTCTGCTAACTAAACTTTTATACACCCTTTGTGTATTGCAAACTCTGGAGGGATCTGGACTGAGTTGTAAAAGAGTGCTGTTTAGTCCCCTTACTGTTGAAAGCTATTGAATCATCTATGCCAGTGGTCCGCAACCTTTCCAGCTTGGCAGCCCAGCGGAGTGGAGAGAGGGGATGGTTCTGTGTGGGTGGCAGATGCTTGCACAAGCGTGCACAGTTCCATTTGTACAAGCAGCAGGCACATGTACCCACCACTCACACCAATGGAGCACAAGTCCCCACTTGCCAGCCACTTGCGCTGCCTGGTTCTGAATGGGCTGCAGCCTGGGGGTTGAGGACCCCCTGATCTACACAACTATTCCTCAGGAAGACAACTCAAAAATTGCAGTAAGAAATTTATCAAAATATAATTCCCACTTACACATTTACCTATTTTTCTAGGAGCAGCTACAAATCTTTATATATATACTGTATCTTCACATACAAATAATTGCTGGTAAGCTCAAAGAAATAACAGTGATGATTAATACTCTTGGAAGATCAGCAGTGCATGAATCAAAAAGGGCACGACAACACCCTTCTTAACTGCTAGCTCATTACTTAGAGACAGTTGTTACACTGTTGGGCCAAAGCCAAAAGTCAATACTACAGCTCTGTGGACTTCTCTTACATGTCTTTTTTATCTGCATGTATTGAAGCAGCAATGATGGCGGAGGATAATGCACTTTCCTTTTCTTTTTCTTTCCTTTTTTTTTTTTTTTTGTATGCCCTCATTGCCTAGACAAATTCCTTTAGTTTTCTTGGCAAGGTTTGCCATTGCCTGTATCTTGGAGCTGAGAGAGAATGACAGATCCAAAGTCACCCAGCAGGCTTTGTGCCTGAGGTAGGACTAGAACTCATGGCCTCCTGGTTTCTAGCTTGATGCTTTAGCTACTACTTCAAATGGGTTCTCCAAGCTTTTTTAAGCAGTTCAGATTCCTGGGGAAAGTCAAGCACAATACCAAAAATTCTAAAGAATGTTTTCTTCTGTTCTATCGCCAGTAAAAGAGACTTGAAGACCGGAGTTGAATTCAGCTCTTTAATAGTAACCAGTAACTTCAACTGCAGTCGAGCCGTTGCAGCCCTTTTTATAGCGGCTGCTCGCGGCTCGCAACCAATGGCATTTATTTAAACTTCCCACCACTTTAGGCGGCCAATCCGATACTGACGTTATTAACCAATCGTTTCGTTGCATTAACTAACCAATAGGAACATCGACTTAGAAGTCTCTATTTGAATACACTACATCTTCCGCTGAGATTTAAAATACAAATATTTCTCAGGTTCACTTTTGTTATTATTTGCCTTAACATAATGATTTGTAGAGGACAGCAACCTTCATTTTGTTCTCCAAATTATTTTTTTCCTTTTTTTCCCCAGCCAGGTTTTCTCTCTTTGTGCTACTTTCAGATAATTCTTTCCTTTCTCTTTAAGTGATTTATCCAATTATTAGAATGTAATAATATAACAAATCAATCAAATGTTGCTTTTTGCTGATATAAGTAATGGCAATTTAAAGTATAGCGTGAAAAGTGTTTCTTGGGTCACATTAGTATTCTTTGCAAATAATAGACTGCAAAATAATTACTGTTGCGTCTCTTTCAGAAAACGTTCTGGGATTTCCATTTTGATAGGATTTTTGCACAGTGTTACTTTTTCAGAAGAACTACAATATTTGAAATTATATCAAATAATTACAAGAAGCTTATAGTGCCACATCCCATAGGACTTGTGACAGAGGTGCCTCTGGTAAACCACTATGGTGAACTAACATCACTCTGCAGTAGACAGACACACTACGGCTGAAAATGGTTCTCGGATATGGGATTCGGGATGCCAAGTTTTCTCCAGAGTAAGGAGAGATCACAATATTATCCATAAACTCCAGGTAGCTATTTATTAGCAGACAACAGGAACTGTCTTTTTGAGTTGATCTTGTGATCGGCTGAGAGTTACAAGATTCTGTCAAGCTTATAGCCTCTAACATTGCTTATACAGATGCTCAGTTCAACTTAGGCTCACCTCTTAATTACACCGACTTTTTTTAAAAAAATTGAGAACTTGACTTTGCTAAGTTTTATTGAAACCACCCAAATGAGAAGTAGTAGAAGAGAGTCTCTGCAACACAGAGTTTTCCCAGGGAAGAGAGAGTACATTTCACCAGAGAAGTCCAACTTAAGAAACTTACACGGACATGAGCTGGAGGGGGTAGTGGGAAGATATTCAAGGTAGCCAAACCCTAGAATCAGGGAATTTAAAAATAGTACCTGAAAAGAAAGAGATGGGAATAATGGATTTATAAATGAAATAGGATAATGATCTAGTAAAAAGGCATGCAAATTAAACCAGAGAAATGATGTGGATAATTTTTTAACATTGGATTTACAAAAGGGATTTCCTGAAGTTGATGCATTGGAATTTTAAAAAGTATCTTGACAAAGATGCCAAAAATTTTGAGATAAGAGGATGAGAAAGCAGATATGAAAACTTTTTTTTTTTTTGAAGAATATAAAGATTGTTGGGAGAAAGAAGGAATATAAATATATAATTGATTTCTTTAAGGTTTATATATTGGTTTGCTATTGCTGATAATATTTCATGATTTTTAGACTGGGACTGAATGATGAAGTTTTAAAGATTTTGTTTATTTGAAAGGAGGAAAAGGGGAATATATTTAAATAGAAAATATATAAGGAAAGATTCAAATTGGGTTTAATAGAGATCATTTGTAATAATTATGTATTTCTGATAACCCTAAATGAACTTTTGCTGATAATATGGAGAGATGAGGTTTTAGAGACTGGCTTATAAAGAATGGTGTGCAGTTTGGTTTTACTTTAGGAGATAGTAATAAGAACTATACTTGTTGGGAATGAAGGGGAAGATTTCATCTTTTTTTCTTTCCTTTTCTTTCTTTTGTACTTTTTAATATTTTTAATATATTTCTATACTATGTAGATTGTATTCATGTTATGTGTATAATATATAATCAGTACAATTATTGGGGGAAAGGACTCATGGTGGTGTAGAAAAAAGCCACAGTGACTAATAGAACAGAAGAAAAATCAATAACAAAATAATACTTTCATTAAAACCAACACTTTGTATATTCTCAAAAAATACCCTTAATTTTTATATTTGTGACTTTTTGTAACATTTTTTTTCCTGATTTGAACAAGTCTGATGTAATCACACATATAGCAAGACTGGCCAACTGTTAATACCATAGAGTAAATGATTGTCTACATAAAAATAGTCTACAATAAAACACTTTCTAAGGAGTGTGCTCCATTAAATACAGTAGGATTTACTTCTGAAAAACACAAATAAGGATTGCGCTGTTAGTAAGGCAGGTAGAATTTATGGCTTCCTTCAGAAGTTTCCTAACATGTTAACCTACATATCAGTTGCTTCATTCTAAGTTGTATTTAAAAAAACTTATGATTACTTTTAGTCTTTGCTTCTAAAGTAAACATCATCTGTCTTTTCTGGAAACAAAATGTTTCAGAATGATTCATCATGGAAATAAGAGAATACATTTTTATTCCTGGCCTCATTCCATCCCCTCTGAATAGTAACTTTCTCTTGGGTGCCCTAGACATCAGAAATATTGTGGAGAATTTGTGAATATTTGCCTGGTTTCTGTCCTCTGTTCTAGCAATCTTGGCTTCAAACTTCTGAAGGTTTAAAATCCTTATGTTTCTATCCATACACTATAGTTTGCCAATGAGTGAATAGTCCATGTGAGGTGCCAGGTAACCTCTGCAAATAAATGTTATGCACATAATTTTCAAATTTATGCATACCCATTTCCTTAAACTTATTTAGTGCAATTAGTTGTGAAAGCCATTTTGGTAGATCAGCTATTTTCTACCCTATTATTGATGGATGGAAAGTACTATTGTCAGGTAGATTTGCATCTAGTTGAATAACAACACTAAACATTGTTAATGGCTTCACAGCAAACTGGAAGGAAGCATTAACTGGGATCCATTAGAGCTTTGCTCTTGTGTGCTATTATGCTATTAAAGGAGTACTGTACAGAATGGCAAGAACCTGGAAATCCAACCCTATAGAGAATGGTTAGAAGAACTGGTAAACTTGAGAAAGAGAAGGCTGATGGGAGATATTACAGCAGTGTTCTACTATCTAAAAGGCTATCAACTACATAGGCAAAAAGGGATGCAGTTGATTATTAGCACAAGGCAGCTGTTAAAAACCACCATGAAGCAACCAAACAATCTGTCCAGAATAATGGAGGACTCTTTTCATTGCCCATCTTCCAACAGGGTTTGGATGGCTGCCTCTAGGGATGGCTATCCCTGTGAATGGATTCCTAAACTGAGCTGTGATTTTTCTATAGTACCTGACACAGTGTGTCAAGCTATATTTTTGCCAACATAATGGATTTTAGGATTACTTCCTAAATTACAAGCCACATCCGGCCTTCGGTGTGCAACTTGACAGTGAATGGTGGCCATTGCAGTGGAAGATGTTTGTTTCTAAATAATAGGCAGAGAAGAGATTCATACTTTTTTTGCAGAAAAAATAATAATTTTAGATGTTCTTCAAAATATGGAAGAATCCCTTGAATAAACCAATCAAATAACTTTCTATGAACCTTAGTTTTCCCCTCTCTGCCATTTTATATACCTTGGTGGCTCTATCTGGTTTTGCAGCTTTTAATTCATTGAATAGGGATTGTTGACCGGGGACAGGGGGAATCCGATTCAATTAGAAGTGCAGATTAATCTGACATTGGGTTTAATGTATTTAAATTGCAATTGGCAAAGTTTTATTTGTTCAGTCCAAGTCCACCATATTATTTATAACTTAGTTTCTATGGAAAATAATCTAGGGAAGCATTTAATGTGAAAGTTACTAGAGAGATAAGTAGAACTTCTCAGTTCCTGAGGGAATGTTTTCTGTTGCTAGCAATGACAGCATAATCTGTCCTTTCTTTCTTTACCTCCTTGCCTAGAACACTGAGATATGAAGTTTCCTGGGGTAACGGGGATTATGTGCCTTAATATCTAGCACACTGGGGAGAGGGGTGCCATGTCAGAGCAAGCAATTTAAATAAGAAAAATAAAGCTATAAATAGGCTAAAGAATCCAGTATAGTTTTAACTTCCTTCCCCTCTCCCTTTTTTAAACTATTCCCTGTCACATTGCTATCCAACATTTATGTAATATTAATATTGGTTCTGAAGTTCATGTACGCAATGCATTGAAAATTAAACATTCCCGGAGTTTTATAGAAGATAAATACATTTTGTGTAAATGATGGTTTGCCAGTTTGCTCCTGTGAAGAATAGTGAAGTAACAGCATGGGGATATGGATGCACTGATGAAAAAACTTATTTTTCTAAATTATCAAACAGAGATGTTACAGCTGTAGTGGTCCTGGAAATAACCATCACATTAATGAGTGTTTTGCTAGCAGTAGATAAAGATGGAAACAATTTCTTGCCAAGCTGGTTTGCAGAATCTCTTAATACTGTGTATACTATAGCTTTCATACTGAATAATATTTTTTGAAAGATTCTCCCCACCAGCTCACCACGTGAGTCAGAGGAACATTTTGCATTCAGCCTGGATGAATGAGCATGTCTCTAAAACGGATTGGCCAGGCTCTCTCAGTTGACAGCTTGCTGGGAAGTCCGTGTTTTAGAGCAGACCATATTTCTTTCACTCATTAGTGTTGCAATTTCCCTCAGGGAACTTCTTATCGTATCTATTTTTCTGCCAAAAAACTGTATGTATGGGCTGCCAACTCCCTGCAGGCTGCAGTTTCATTCCGAAGCACATTTTAGAGCACATTTAGAGTTTTTTCTGGGTCTGAGCTTCCATTCACATTTCAATGCCAATTAGGACCCCTGGAAGTTTATGCTGTTTCCACATATCAGGAGGCAATAGTTTGGTGAGGACTGTTCTAGAGCCCACCCAAACTACAGAATATATGCTACCCATCTTTATTGGCTATCCACCTGAATATTTGGGAACTAATTCTGAGATGAGAAGAGCGTATGTGAGGGTGTAGTGTCAGTCTGAATATATGTGTAGCATGGCCTGCAGTAATGAATTTGTTAACCGAAACTTGAAATAAAAGGTCAGATAAAAACTGGTGTAATTTGCTTTTGCAGAGTCTCTGACCTTTCCTTTTGTGTGTGTGTGTGTGTGCACTGCTGAACTTTGATTATCAGAATCTTCTGTGAATCTCCCCACTTCTATTAAGGATCAAATATATTGGCTGTCGGGAGGAACTAGAGAAGACAATACTTATCAAGAACAGTTAACAATTGTCAACATTTGTTAACCTTTTAGTTTAATATATTCAGCAACTTGACTGGAAAATGTCCTGACAAATTGTAATCCAGGTCTGACAAGCTAAAGTTGTGGTCTGGCTTACAATTCTCCCCCGTCCTGTACCACAAATGGCAGCAAATCTTCTGCAAATCAGTCAGTGCTAATTTTTCCAAACCTGGATACAATTCAGGTAAATAAATAAAATATTGCTATATTTAAGATAAATAATTTTAAGAAACCCATTCTCATTTTTAAAGGCCTCCCCTCTACCAGTCGAGAAAACTTGGAGAGTAACTCCAGTCAGATGGTCGAATATTCTTGCTTGGTGAAAAGCAATTTGTGGTGTTTTCTCTTTTGGAATAAAGAAACAATGGAAAGGCACAGCAATCTGATATCTACTTCGTTTTAAACCTCCAATTTCATTTTATGAAGAAACTTGTGAATTTTTGTAACCAAGCAAGGTTTTGGGACAGGTGGAATTTGACAAAAGATTGTGTTGTACCAGTATTTCCAGTATCTGCTAAAAGTAGAGAACCCGCCCCCACCCCAACTCTGCTTCCCCGGCATGTTTTGAAAGCAAAGATTGTTTTTTCTTCTCCAATGACATCATCCTGGGCTGGTGAATTACTTGCTTTCTCATTGGGCAAGCTGCCTGCCATGACATCTCCCATTCCATTTTACCTAACCCAGTTTGAGAGGCAAAGCGTTGCTGCTTGCTATTGTCAGGAGATAAAAGAACCATGCTAAGAGAAACCTATTTTGCTGAGCACTGGAACCAGGCAGCAAACTCCATGAGTGGCTGAAGCAGAGGGGACAGGTGCCAACTGGCTACTGGTTAGTTGTGGCTACTGGTTAGTTGTGGCTGAGCAATGATTGACAAAAAAAAAATCCTCTTTGCAAACTCTAGGCTCAGGTTTAACGCACACGGGATCTGTAAATGATGAAACCAGAGGAAGAAAACTGCTTCTAACATGTTTTGGACTGGTTGGTTCATTGATCTTTCACATTCACACAGGTTATTTTTAGTTGTAGACATTAATGTCAGGAACCATTTGGTTAAAAAAACCAAACTCTTTTGCCTTGCAAATCTTCTCAGAAAATACTATATAGTTCAGAGTACATTGTTTAATTTCTTTTATACAGAGAAAATCAGACCTTTGAAGACCTTAAAGCACAAAGCCTCCTGGTTTACCTGATTAACATCTTTTGCAAAGAAAATCTATTTCTTATAAACATAGTGAATTGTAAATCATCTCCTGTGACTAGACTGCATTACTTAGTGCAATAAAAGAATACTAGAAAAGGCACTGACATACCATTACAATTAATTCTGAAAGTTCATCTTCCTGGAAAAGTTCATCTGAACAAAAGCAACAGTACTCTTAGCTAGTCAAATTTGCTTTTATGTCTGCATTTCCAATGCAGAAATGTCTGCTCTTTTACCAGAGCTAAAGCTGAATATATTGTAGGTAACCCTCATTTTATGACCAAATCTTCCAGAATGAAGTGAAAATTTAGTGTTTTCACTAAATTTGAGGTCCATTCCTCCGGCATGCCAAGGGATTTTATTAGTGAGCACCATCACTCTCATGATTGTTCTTCCCAATGAGGCAGGAAAGAGACCTGGGCCTCATAGATATGGTGGGAGACACAGACCTTCTTCCTAGCGCTCCACTTAATTGCAACTGGGACATGACATCTCACCCAAAAACTGCTCAACAACCAAGATTCCGAGCCCAATTGCAGTCATAAATGGAAGGTTACCTGTAACATTTTTATGACTGAGGGCTGCACTTAAATGCTTTTGGACAGGATGAAGTCTTCAATTAAAGGAATGATTTGCAAGGGGAAGGGGCTGAATCATATATTTGAATAGGGATTTCCATTTTTAGGGGAAAACGGAGGTTAGTTACCCCCTTTCTACTTTTAATTATGCTAATCCTATTTGGAGGGTTATATTTTAATTTTCTACATTTCCCATCTCAATGCTACAACACTGTAGATTGAACTTTGCATCTGATGGGTAATTGGAGTGAATTCTCAGGACTGAAAGAGTCTCTGTGGTTGTCAAAAAATTCATGTCACATCAGCTTTACATCAAAGATAGAAGAACATTTTATATGCTATAGAAGAAGAACTTATTTTCAAGAATTCCCAGACAGGGGGAAAGGGTTTTTAAATATATTTCCTCCTAAAACTTGATATTCAAGATTCAGCTAACTTGTCAGTTTCTTCAAGGGTTGTGCTAGGTTATTGTTTCTCACTGTGGAAGTGCAAACTGTCCAGATATATCAATGTGTTCTAACAACACTGTGGATTTATTGGTGGTATGATCGATATGAGAAAGAAAATGTTGAAAGGCTGTCAAAATGCCTTTCTTCTGAGGATTCGATTTTCCCGCTGGGAGAGCTCTGGCACAAGGATACGGACAACTGCTTGAAAGCTGGATCTTTTTATTTTTCAGGAAGGCGAGAGATAGCAAGAAGTCTGCGTTCCTGGGCTAGCTACCTTCAAATGGTAAGTCCCTGATTTTTATACCCTTTTCTCCTTTTGTGTGAGTGCTTGTGTTTGTATTTCTTAATGTTTTAAATCCTGTCGGAGTTGTCTTTCTTCCCGCCGGAGGGTAAACTCCGCGGGGTGCAGAAGGCAAACTTTGGGAGGGTGGGGGCTTGATTGTTTTATCGGTTTCGTCCTAATCTTTTTTAGCTTAATGGTTTCTTATATTTGTTTTGTGGCAATCTCCTGTCTGTCTCCTTTGTAATATATTTTGTGTCTTTTGTCTGTTTGTTTTGCTGATTTGGCATGTCTTGTGTTTGTAAGGGTTTTCTTTTCTTGTTTCTCTAGTTTTCTTAATTATTTGGGCTTTTGTCTAAGGGGCTTCTTTAATACCTTTTATTTGATTTCTTTTTCTATGCAAGTTTGTTTTATGGCTGGCCTGATGTTCCCTTTGGGCTTTTCCTGCTTGGGTGACACCACTGTCCTCGTGAAGTTCCCTTTCCACAAAAATAAAGAATATAATTGATTTTTAATTAAATTTATGGAAATGTGCATACTTTTACATTTATTTACATCCTTGCCATTCACAATTTAAAGATTTTTCATATAAAAAGGAAACATCTAGATGTGTGCTTTCATGAACTAGCAAAAGAAAGGCATTGGAGAGAGAATGAATAATTTTTAAGAAATTAGGCAAGAGTATGCCTTTAAAATCATTTTTCCTCTTAGTTAGATTACTTGGCAGAGACCTCCATGGCTTAAATGCCAGAAGAGAGAGGCAGCCCTGACCTATATCACTGCCAGCCATACCCTCAGGCATGATAATTGCAGCAGCTATGCAGATTGGAGGAGATTTTCTTTCCTGGGCACACAGCTCTGCATGTTCAAGAGGGACAACTTAATATCCCTCAGGTTTTCCACAGTGATTACTTCAATTAAGCTGTTAATCTGAAAAGTTTGCAAACTGCTGCCATTTAATTTACTTGGATATGGATGAACAAACTGAGCTTCACAGTCTGTTGAGCATCATATAGGCTCAGGATTGGCTGTAGGGCCATTTCTATGTAGGAAGTTTTTATTTTATTTTATTTACTTACTTTATTTATTTTTGTCAATTGCTTACAAGATAATAGGTATAAGTAAAAACATAGTTATGAATACATGAATACATATAAGAAAAATAAAAAAAATAAAAGAAACAATAGGATAGGGACGGTAGGCACGTTGGTGTGCTTATGCACGCCCCCTACAGACCTCTTAGGAAAGGGTTGAGGTCAATAGTAGACAGTCTAAGGTTAAAGTTTTGGGGGTTCGGGGAAGAAACCACAGAGTCAGGTAGAGTTTTCCAGACATTGACCACTCTGTTGCTGAAGTCGTATTTCCTGCAATCAAGTTTGGTGCGATTAACCTTGAGTTTGTATCTATTGTTTGCTCTTGTGTTGTTATGGTTGAAGCTGAAGTATTCATTGACAGGTAGGACATTGCAATGTATGATTTTATATACTATACTTAGATCGGACCGTAGGCGGCTTTGTTCTAGGTTTTCTAGGTCTAGAATTTCGAGTCTGGTGGCATAAGGTATTCTGCAACGAGTAGAGGAGTGGAGAACTTTTCTTGTGAAATATTTCTGGACTTTCTCAACTGTGTTAATATCAGATACGTAATGTGGGTTCCAGACTGATGAGCTGTATTCGAATATTGGTCTAGCAAATGTTTTGTATGCTCTAGTTATTAGTGTAATATTACCAGAGAAGAAGCTACATAATATTAGATTAACAATTTTTAATGCCTTTTTGGCTATGTAATTACAATGGGATCTAGCACTTAGGTCATTAGAGATGAGTACTCCAAGATCCTTGAGAGAGTTTGGATCATCAACAAGGTCTTGACTATTCAGCCTGTATTTTATTTTCTGCTTTTTTTTTGCCAATAAGTAGGACAGAGCATTTATTTGTTGAGATTTGAAGTTGCCATTTGTTTGATCATTCTGATACATAGTCAAGGTCTTTTTGAAGGGTAGCAGTATTGTCTGTGGTGTTGAATAGCTTTACATGATCAGCAAAGAGAACACAGTTGCTCTTAATATGATCACAGAGGTCATTTATGTAGAGTATGAAGAGAGTTGGTCCTAGAACACTGCCTTGGGGGACACCACTGTTGACAGGTATAGAATTTGATAGGACGTTCCCAATTTTGACCATTTGTTGTCTGTTTGACAGGAATGCTTCTATCCAGTTATGCAGGTGTCCAGAGATACCATAAGATTTTAGTTTTAGGAGTAGTTTGTCGCGTTCCAAAGGCTTTACAGAAGTCTATGTAGATTGCATCTATTGCTTTGCCCTGATCGAGTTGTGTAGTCCATATGTTTTTGCAGTGTAAGAGTTGCAGATTACATGATAGTTTTTTTCCTGAAACCAAATTGTTTATTAGTTGAGGAACACATTTTGAGGATGCACTTGGAAGGCCAGATTGCACCAGAGATACCACTGAAATATTCAAAATGTAACATTATAAACCCAGATTTTTGCTGAATTTCAAAATATATATAAACTTGCCTGGGTGTGGTAGGTAAAACAAATAGCTTAAGGGAAGGAGAAAATATGAATATGACCAATACAATATACTGGGGAAAGTTGCTGATAATACAGGATAATGAAAATATCTGAACCTTGATGTTAACTGAACTTAACTGCTTTCTCCCTAATGAGTGGAATTGCAGTGTGGATTGCATGAATTTTCTTCAAAACAACATGTAACAATAGACACATATTTGCTCCTGATTTGTAAGTCTTCTGCTGTTCTAAATTCTGTCATTCTTTCAAGTGGAGTCTTCCTATTATGTCAAATTACATGGTAATTTTGGAGCATCAAGCTAAATGTATTAGGCTAACTGTTCACATTAGAAACATAAAAAGCTTCCAGATTATAATCATTAACATCTTATATTATCAGGAGGTTAAGTGACATCAGTTTCAAAGATTTTCAGCTTTGATCAAATCAAAAGCATACCACTTTATTTAAAAAAAGGGTTATGTAGTAATGGGTTTTTTTTGAAGCTGCTCAGTGTCTTTAAATGGACACTGTTTCTTTCCCCTACATACATGACTAGAAAGAGAATATCTGGGCTTTATAAAGTTCACAGATTGCATAAAGAACAGAAAACTGGTAGCTTACTATATGACAAGAATACAATCCACTATGGGAAGAGTATTTTGCCACACCTTCTAAAGGTAAAGTTTCCTCTCGTACATATTGCCAGTCATTCCTGATTCTAGGGAATGCCTTCTAGCCTGTCTCTAATGATGATGAGTTTACATGTGCTTTGGAATGATGATTTTTAGGAATGTATCATTGGTATTGTGTTGTTGGGACTATGACTGTATCTTCATTTGCATCTGAGCACAGCACAAATATGATCTGGCAACATCTTTTATGTTTCTGCTGGGTTTCCATGCTCTTGCCTTCTTCCAACTCCCAAGACTGGAAGACAGGCATCAGCTGCCTTTCAACATTCTCTCCCAAATTTGTGAGCAGAGAATTTGGATGGCTGATTTTCCCAAGTTCCTACAGATTGATTAATTTGCTATTTTTTAAAGGACATGAGTTTCCCTTAGCTAGGTCAGAAGCACTTACATGTTCTGAAAAAGTTCAATAGGAGGAAGTCCCCTTCATGTTGTCTTTACTTGAGATAAAAAAAAATCCAAGCATGGAAAGCCACTTGAAAGATAAATATGCAAAGGAAGACTAGACACTCACACCCAAGAATTTCTCTGAAACACGCTTGAAAGAACTTTAAAAAGAAAATCTAAATCTCCAAACTGAATGGGAATGTGTATTGCCTGTGATTTACTGTTCAGATGGAAGAGCAAAACCTGACCTAACATGGAGGGCAAAAACAATAGTAGATGGAGACTGGGAACTCTATAAGTGAAAAATTTGGGGATAGACAGTCAAATAAACTTTTATCTGGTGTGAAGTTTCAATACACCAACAGATTATCCAAATCCCATACATTCAAAAGACACTGCATTTATAACGGGGGAGAGGAGGTATATTTATTTTGGTAATATTTATCAACGAATTAGTGAACCATTTGTTGTTTTCAGCAAAGATGTATTCAAGGTCCCCTTAAAGTTTGTTAAAATTGTTGCCAAATAAGGAGCATGCTAAACTCAGGAACCAAATTTTAGCCAATTTTGAATGGACATGCACGTCATCTAAAAATATAGGGCTACACTTAGGAATACTTCATGAATCTCAGCACATACAATGATGGCAGCTACAATAATTGTGAAACATCTTGAGTTGATTGAAATTAGTAACAACTGCAGATGCCTTACAACCCATCTTACAATATATTTGACACGGAGGTTGAAAAGTAGGCAAAAATTGATAAAAGTAAACTCTCCCTTCAGTCAACCTGGATTCCTAGTGACTATGTGGCTGCATCTATCTTGTCTTCTTGGCAACAATACACATCTGTTTTGCCACTGCTTTTGTCTGGATTGTTTTTGTACGATTTCAATCTAGGCTACAATTCTGATTTTTTTTTCCCTAGGGGTCTCCATTTAAATATGGGTGAAATCTAACTCTTTTGATCAGCCAAGATTTGATTAGGTGCTGCCTTCTGCTGTGACATACACAGTATCTTTTGCTCTTTAATTTGTCTGAGAAAACATCTTCAATCAGCTTTGGCGTGGATATGTATGCGCATACATACAAAATAGAACAAAGCATAGGAATTTGCATTCTACATGGACAGCATCTGCCTCATCAGCTTCCACTATAGAAAAAGCTAGTGCAACAAGTATGCAAGGAGTCCTCAACTTATGACCACTTCTGTTGCTAATAAAAGGGATTGTTAAGTCAGTCATGCCTGATTTTATGACTCTTTTTGCCATGGTTGCTAAGTGAATTGTGTGACTGTTTAAATGAATCTGACTTCCCCCATTGACCTTGTTTGCTGAAAGCCTCTAGGGAAGGTCACAAATGGTGCTCACATCACCCTGAGATGCTGCAACCATTGTAAATCCAGGATGGTTTCCAAGTGTTTGGATTTGGATCATATCACCATGTGGATGGAACAAAGGTTGTGAGCTCAATTACTAAGTCATTTGCTTAGTACTATCATAATTTTAAACATTTGCTAAAAGAATGGTCGTAAGGCAAGGACAACCTGAAGAGAACAAAATAGATAGGCTTGATTTCGCTTTATTTTTTTAAAGGAGCTTGCCTTCCTCTGATAACAATTTATGTTAGTAGCATTCTAGGATTCATGCTTGCAAAATTTGTCCAAAAATGGCTGAATCTGGTAGTCTGATTCAAATCAAAACAGTTTCAAGATATTTCAGAGCTGAAGAAAGCATGCACACATACACAAACACAAACAAAGGAAGATCTCAGAGTGATATACTCATCCAATGTCATTGCCAGTTACAGTGAATATTTCATTCTATAGCAACATAAAACTAACTCTGAGAAACACGTTCATTACAAATACCAAAAATTTCCCCAGAACAAATCTGTTGTTTTGTTCTGGGGAAATATATTTCCCAGAACAAAATAACAGCAAGAGCCAAAATAATACAGCTGCCATTTTCAAAGTTGAATTCCACCAGGCTTGAGGGACAGCTTTTCACTGTAATAGTTCAGTTTTTAAATAAACTAGTTTTCCTCACACCAATTTCAACGGGAGGAAAAATACAGCAGATTCAGACTGATGTAACTGTACATTTATTTATTAAAATTCTACACTGCCCACCTCACCTAAAAGACTATCAAAACCACAGCTTTCCCCCAGTTATGCCCAGAAGTAATAGGGAGTGTTGTTGGTAATTATAAACGTGAAGTGATGTCATTGATTACTCTATCCTTAAAAAGTGAATCCTGACCTGCATCCTGACCTGCATCTATGTGTCTCTCCTGTGACACAAAGACTGCATAATCTCTATTGGTTCAAGGGGAGCCCAAAGTTTGCATGGCATGCACAGGGCAAAACATAGGCATAGCCAGGTTCCTTTGGGGAAAGAAGATTCTGAATTCTAAATGCAGAAACTGCTAGCATTTTGCTCTGACCTAATCTGATAAACTAAAAGCAATGTTGGTAGGCTGTACTGGTCTACATCTTTACATTTATATGCTGTATAAATGGGGACAATTCCACATACCATATTTTGAAGTCTCTGCAATACAGTTTGCCTCTTAATCAGCATTTGATGTCAAGATAGCAGAAGTATGGCGAAGTTCTTTTTAATAAAAGGTTTTAACATTGTAATTTTCCTGCACCAAACAATACTTCATTTTCCTCTTAGGCAAATTATTAGAAAGCTATGGAAATTGTGATCTAGCATGGATTAATTTTATAATCTAAACAAATAGCTATTTAAAAGGAATTTTCTTGGCCAAACAGGACACATCCCTTTTTAAAAAGAAAAAGAAAAGCACAGGAGAGGAGAGGAGTTAGTAATTCAGGATTGCAATTTTGTAAGCTTTGTAGAATAAATGACCTGGCAAGCCACACTTTACTGGTTTTGATGCAGCTTTCCACTTATAAAATATGTGAGATGGTTTGTATGGCAATCCTTTTTTAATTATGTTAGAGGCATAGAGGCTGGTATGAAGGCAGGTGACTGACAGGAAGTGCTGAGCAATGGAAAAGGTGCTTATGACAACTTGGAGAAATTTTAAAAGATGGTTGTGCGAGCATAAAGATTACGAGTTGTGGAGTATGTCCTCTTTCTTGGGTTGCAGTTATTTTCTGTGAAAAAAGAACATCATGCACATGGCCAACTCTACCTGCCAAAGTGTTGAAGACTGGAATATTCTTGTTATCTGTCCTAGAAAGGCAGATTCTCCAGCAAGTACACCTGCCCAATCAAAATAGCTATTGGGTCTTGCCAAAAGGCACCTTTTATCTTTTTGTTGTCATGGAAAGAAAAATTAAATATTTAAGAACATTGTGTTTCGCTATTGTGTTATATAGCACAAAACAGCAAGTCACCCAGTCTTAAGCAAGTAAAACCAACTTTTGCATTTTTAATAACTTAATCTCAAAATGTAAAATGATGCCCTTTAAAAAAACAACAGATGCTCATAAACCCAACATTGGTTATAACTGCCTTGCTGCAAAGCTGAAGAGACCCTAGAATACTTCAGTATCAACCTCCTGAAATGGAAGGGCACTTTAGGGCATTCAAACAAAACTATAGAGGAAATACTGCAGTACAGGGGTGGGATTTAGCAGGTTCGGGATGGTTCGGGTGAACAGGATGTTAAATTTACACATGGTTCGCCAAATTGGTAGTTGAACCGACCGGCTGGCTCCTCCCACCCTTCCCCTCCCCTCCCAGGAATCTTCACATGGCCCATTTTGGATGCAGGTAAGTGCAGGGTCTGCACGGAAGCTCTGGTAGGTAAAAAAAATGTCCCCCCCCGGAAGTTCCGGAAGTCCTGAAACGGACCTGTTTCTTGCTTCTGGAGGACCTCCAGACCCCAGGGGAAGCCATTTTCGCCCTCCTAGAGGCCCGAGGGAAGCCCCCGGACTCTGGGGAACATGAAAAATGGTCCCCCTGGAAGTTCCGGAAATCCAGGAACGGGCCTGCTTCTGGAGGGCCTTTGGACCTTAGATGAGGCCATTTTCACCCTCCCAGAGGCCCAAGTGAAGCCTCAGGACCCTGGGGAAGGTGAAAAACAGCCCTCCCAGAAGTTCTGGTAGGCCACACCCACCATGGCTATGCCCACCCAGCAACCGGGCAGAGAACCGGTTGTTGGGATTTTTGAATGCCACCCCTGCTCCAACACCATTATAAAAGGCACCATGGATGGAAAACCTTCTGAACCACATTATCCATACAGATTGCCTACATCTGGGGTGGTTTCCATGTGTGCAATATTTTCCACTTCTTCAGCTCAGTGATGCACACTCTTTCGCATGACTTCCCAACCAATCCCAATTACAGGAGATGAAAGTCCAGGCGAGTCAGCTAATTGATCTGCATAAAAAGTATACTTCAATCTAATGACTGAGGTAATAGTTTGCATTGTTTTAATGGAAGGAATTATTTCCTGTTTACCTCAAAAAGTGGACAAACTACTCGAAGGGGTAAATCCAGGAGAAGAGGATGGGAGGGAGAAACCAACCGACTGCTAATCCTTTCAGTGTCATTCAGAATCATCAAACAAAATATTTTTGTGGGATATTTAACTTACATATGATGGGCTATCATTATGTGGTGGATCTGGTTTGGTTGAACAGTTTTATTTTGACAATTGCAGAATAAGACGACTGGAATTGAGGAGAAGAGCACATAGTATTGTTGCAGATTTCAATGCATCTAATAACTATTGAGCTAGGGCAGGCTATTCTCTTTAAAAAAAAATAGACAACTTTCTGCATAGCTCTGACAGAAGAAAGGGAGAAATTTTGGGTGGCTATTTATTTATTTATTTATTTATTTATTTATATTTATTTATTTAATGCACAAATAGCAACTCTGAGATAAAATAGCAACAATGTACAACAATGAGATAAAATAGCAAACATAAAAACAACAAATAAAAATATTAAAAAATTGTATCAGTAAAAATCCTCCAAACCAAAAAAACAAACCTTAGGTGAAGGGAGGATAAAAACCCCAACAATAAAGCTATCTATGGAAGTCTCCAGTTCCCTAGGAGTCCCAGGCCTGATATATAACAAGCCTTTTCAAAAAATCAAAAGGGATGGAATTTAATGTTTCTTTTTGGGGGAGGAAGATATTCCATAAGATGGACATCACAGCGGAGAAGGCACATCTCCTTGGACCCACCAAATGCAGGCCCCTAGCCAATGCTACCTGCAGCATGCCTTCTCTCCCAGAGCTAATGAGAGATTTAACCACAGCAAATCTCAGTACAAAAATATTACACTTGAGATCTTATTTTGAGCATACTGTTCAAATTGAAAAATCGTCCATTGTACCTCAAGCTCTTCTCCAGTGCATCTTGGAAACAGCAGGTGCCTTTCTTCTGGGTAGGAATAGTACAGCTGACTATCAGGAAGATTTTTTTTTTTTAAAAAAAGGCAAGCCATTGTTGTTTGGATATCCCTTTTGCTTCCCACACACCCTGCCGCTTCATCTTCTGGTACCAATTGTACAAGGTGAACCCACCCAGTCCATGAGCTGAGATTATTTCCTACTGAGAACAGTTATTACTACAACAACAACAACAACAACAACAAACATGTTCTCAAAAAGGCAACTGCTACCACAACCCTGAGCTAGCTTACTTGCTCATTGATTCACCTGACACAGACCAAATCAGCTCCGGTCTATTTATTTTTCATCTGAGTCAGCAAGCAAAATCCTGCTGCATATGGCAGATGAGAAGCAAGAGACAACTTGACATGGTATCTGACACGGGCAGGATTTACTGCAGTTTAATACAGACTTAAAAACTGCAGTATTATGCTTTCAAACCACCATATTATTGACCCTTTAAATAGCAGACCTCTACAGGACATTATCCAGAAAGATCTATGCATACACCAAGAATATAATACACAACATCTGATACCATGATTCCATTATTTCCCCCAAAGATGTATGTGTTTGCATATATAACCTGAATAGCACCATTGATATAGCAGAGGCATTTTTAGAAGACTTAGGAAAGCCTCAAGAGGTATACAAAACCTGCACAGGTGGCGGGGGGGGGGGGGAGGGAACAGGGCAAAACCCCAATTTCCTTAGTGAAAATATTCTTGGTGATCACAGAATGATAAATTACTACTGAAGAAAAATGGGTGGAAGAAAGGTTGGAGCTGCAACCTGTTTGCTTTGCTATCAGTGGTGGACCATAGCCATGCTGGTGGTAAGTCTGACCTCTGCAGTGGTGGGATTCAAATATGTTTATCACCGGTTTGGTGGGTGTGGCTTGGTGGGCGCGCTTTGCGTGCATGCCCATGCCAAACACGCACTTTGTGCAGGTGCAGAGGTGTTTGTGCAGACGCAGAGGCATTGTAACTCACCTTCTGCAAGCCTGCACGATCCCGGTCGCTTCAGCAGCTGTCGCGCAGCACTATTCTGTGCCATGCAAAGCAGCTGCTCTTCAAATTCAGCAGATAAAGGTGAGCCTGGGCGGGCGGGTGGGCCCAACAGCAGAGCGGCAGAGAGAACCGGTTCGGTCGCCGCTGCTTATCGCTGCTACCGGCTCGGCAGAACTGGGCAGAACCGGTAGAATATCACCACTGGACCTCTGGTGGTGGGATGAATGGATCTTAGGATGGCAACAGATCAGGACAATATCCCCTTCCCATTTGAACAAATTTACAAATCCATAGTTTTCCACCTCTTACAGATACATACAGCCTTCCCATAATGCCTTGTCTAACGCTGACACTAAGCTATTTGAGGTCAACTACTCTATTGTGGAAATTCTATTAGTTCAGCTCTTTTGGATATTATATTTTCTACCAATATAGCAAGTGTGGCTGTGAACTTAATTTTTTTAGAATCACCCCACTCACTCCAGCCTGTGCCAACAACATGCATAAGAATATTTCCAGCCCATCATAGACAGACCAGAAGAACTGCTACTTCCACATTCGATTCAGTTTCCCCAAGCATAAGGTATGCTGCTTGCAATCCTCCAGAACTTCTAGTACAGTGGTGGCTAACCTTTTTGGGCTCCCGTGCCGAAATTTGCACACGCACTCGCATGCATACACTCACATGCCAGCACCCAGAAGGTAATGCGTTTGGGGGGCCCCATGCCCCCATGCCTCCTGCACATGTACATATGATCCTCCCACACCAGGCATCTCTGCACAAGTGCGTGCAATCCTCCACGTGCACTGCATGACTGTGCATGTGCGTGAGACACCCTTGCATACCATGCATCTCTGTGCATGTGCGTGCAACTCCTGCCCCACCCTACCCCCTACGCATGTGCACCAGATACCCAACAATCAGCTGTTGGGTGGGCAGCGGGCGCGCATGCGCAGTGAGGCTCTTCCGGGCAACCTCTCATGTGCTGGCAGTAGTGGCTCTGAGTGCCATTTCTGGCACGCATGCCATAGGTTCTCCATCACGGTTCTAGTAGGAAAAGGAAACATGTTTTGACTAGAAATCCTTGGATCTTCATGGGAATAAAAAAAACCTAGCTCTAAAAAAAGAATAGCTAAACCCATGATGTTTTCCAGTTGATCATCTCTGCAACTCTTTTTCATAGCAACCTGCTATTTAACATGCTTAGAGAAGCAATGGAATGTGAGAGCCATCTCCACAAAGGTCCTCAGAATCACATATCCAAAACCTAACTTACAGAACAGGACTTTCTGACAACACAGAGGAAGAGTTATTTAGGTGCACTTTTGCCCCATCATCACTGCTTCATGATTCATGGAAAAGACCAGGCTAAAGCCTTTCTGAAGCATATAGTGAAGGAAGGTGAAATAAATGAAGATAAACGGAGAAAGAAATAAAAAAAGGTAAAATCAAATTCTAAAAACCACAAGTCTCATTTTTAAATTGCACAAGCAAAAATTTCATCTTTTATGAATCATTTATATATTTAAAAAAGAAGACTATCAAGACTTAAATATGTCTTTAAAGCAAGACTGACTCAGAACCAGTTAACTAATGTTTTAATTTGTGAGCAGAGTTTTGATAAAGCCTGCTGTTTAAAGCAGACTTGCTTCACATAGCAATTTTCTCTGTGTTTAGGGTTTTCTGCAAGAGCTGGTGCAATGGAATATAATCCAACTATTCTTACCATTTTCATTAGGGGCCTTGCCTTTTCCGTTTGTTGCTCCAGCACCTTGTCTCTGAGAATGAAAAGGAGGAAAAGAATGTTCATTAGCAGTTTGTTACAAAACTATATTAGAAAAAAAAACATTGTTATGAACCTAGTACCCATTTCCATTCATACTAAGCATCAGTGTACCGTCCAAACATTTTTTTCTTTCTGTCAAGATTTCTGTGTTTGAATCCTTTGGCCTTTGTTCCTATGGCTGCCAATCAAATTCTAAGACTCTCCAGCAAATGTTGCTCTGAGCCTTAATGTGACCTTTCAGTGTAGAAAATAATACAAGGCTTCATAACATATTTATCTCTAAAATGTGTTTAATTAATTTGAAAGCCATCTAAGTTGATTGTCATCATTACCCTTTTTTTGGCTAAAGAATTCCATAACTATACCAGGTGTGAAATTCAACCACCTCTGCCCAGCTCAGGAGAGGTGCTAGGAATTATTTTAATTGGTAAAAAAATCGCCCCTGGTTGCTATTATTATCATACCAAGCCACACCCACAGAGCAAGTAAGGAAAATTTTTGAATTTCACCCCTGCACTATACATTGTGTGAATCTGTCTGAAACTCGCACTATTTAGTTTTCTTGGATGAACTCACATTATGAGATAGAAAGCTATTTCCTACCCTCTTATGTTGTATTCCACCATATTCATCTGGCAAAATTAATTTTGACTCTTCAATGATTCCCAGACACCAATATGATTTTCTGTCTTTGCATTATAGCTACATGCTATATCAATATTTTCACTGAATCTCTGGTTCTAGTGTGGATCATGAAAAAAAACTAACTGAAGGAGGACACTGTCTAGATCAAGAGATAGCTCACAGTGCAAATCATTCCTTGCTATTAAATAGCTTTCTGAACTGAACCTGCAGAATTAAATTCAATACCCTTTCTGACATGTCTAACCCTTGCCCTCCTCAAATTTTTATTTGATCAGTGCATAGGAGAAAATAAGTTGATCTTCTGATTAGCATGAAGATTTTTTTTTCATATTTCGGCTATTGAAAGGAAAATCAAAGAAGAGAATGACATTACAACAGAAGTATAGGAACTTTTCAGTCAAAACTGAAGGGAGCTAGCTTGAATTAGCAATATTTGTACAACAAATAAAGCTGGCACGATGTGTTGCTGAAGATAATCAGCAATTATTAATGCAACCAGCTTTCAGCTCAGAGACCAGCTGCATCTAAGACTTTCAAAAATGGCACTGCTGTTACAACAGTTTTCCAGAGAGTAAAAATTGTGAAGTAATTAGAGTGTATATTGGGAAGAATCCTTCCCCCAACCACAGTATTAAGCTATTCATTGACTTTAGATCCATCCATAAGGGATAGATTCAGTGAAGAGAGGAGAAAGCAATGAATGCTGCCTGAATGTCTTGGAGGTCAGCAATGCAAACATGTAGTTAAAAATAAATGTTTAAAATCTTAATGAGTGTTTCTCCCTCCAGTTCAGGACCACTTGCCTCAAGCTCCTACAGCATGGAACCAAATGTTATAATAAATATGTTAGTTTTTAAAGTGCCACAAGATTCTTTATTGTTTTTATCTGAGTCTATCTCGTCAATAACTATGAGAAGTATCATAAATTGCCTTTGAGACTCCTGCATATTGAATGTCTGATTATGATTAGTGGGTAAAGAATGTAGGGAAGACATTTTTGAAATATAAATCAGCATCCTCCTGGTGTTTAGTAGAGTTAATATTCCTTCCATTAGAGTCACTTCTTAAGGATAGAGATGTTTTTAAGGAATCAAAGCAGCTGCTTTCCATTATGCCCAGCTGGAAAATGGCTGGTTTAAGAAAAGAAAAGCACACACAATATCTCCATTAAGTTCTGCAGTGGGACATAGTAAGCCATGTCACATACGCATAGTATCTTCCATTATTTTCTGCAGAGGGACTTACTAAGCCACGTCAGATATGTATAGTATCCTTTATGAGAGGAAAAGTAACATAAATCATCTTTTCCATATTTTATTTAAGCAATTTATATCCAGGTCCTGGTTGGTTGACAAAATTGCAGTTATAACTAAACCTGGTGATGTCCAACCCAAAGTCCACTCAGTTTGAAAGGCACTTGCAGTGGGTAAGGGCAGGAGCAAATTCAAACTGGCTTTGCAATGACCAAGCTATTTGCTAACTGGAGGGAAACAATCTGGTCCATTTCAAAGTCAGAAGTAGTTTACTCATTTCTTCCATCAACTTCTATCCAATTGTATGTTTTAATAATGATTTGCTTTAGTTTTAATGGCTGAAAACTGAGAATACATCAAGTAAGCACACTAAAATGACACCAGAATCATCTCCAAGCAGATGAATTCCATATGTGTTGGACACCTTGTCCCATAATTGTCATTTTTTTGTAGTCAATAGAGTTCATGGGAGTTGTACTCCAATACATATAGAAGCCGCCAAGTTGCACAAAGCAAATACCACTAGTCATGGTAAAGAAGGCAGAAGCATAATTTCTTTCACTTGCTGATTATTTATCTCAGCTACAATTAACATGAATATAAAATCACAATGATTATAGATTTAAAAAGATAAACAATGTTGTTGTTATGAAGCTTAGGAGGTAATGCAGTTTATGGCTGCTTGGGGCCATATAAATTTTTAAGTTACTGGTTTTGCAAAACATCCAAGAGACATCATTAAAAACTGCACAGAAAACCAAACTAATTTTAAATCTGTCATTATAAAAAAGGAAAGTGAAAAGTATAAATCAAGCCAAAGATATAATATAAACCACAGAGAATTATATTCATTATCATAAGAATTATATGGTATAAACCATATGTTTCCATAATTGTCAAAATTCCATTCCTACCTCTGAAAAAAATGAAATTCTTCTTTGGAACTAAAAAGACCTTAAACTATCTCTATTAATTCTTTTCATCTATTTCTATATTTACTATCTTCTCTTCTAATTGTCTTTTTTTTTTTTAAATGCCAAGGAAATTGCTGCTGCTGTTGTTATTTTTGTTTGGCAAAGTTCAAATGGCAAAGCTCTGTTGTTGTTGGATAGGTGGAGCAGAACAACTTTTTTATGTTTTAGCTGTTGAGGGATTAAAAAGACAACACTGGTGTATGGATCTTGCAGAACCTTTTGCAGCACATCCCTTTGGAGTCTTTTCATTTTAGGGAAAAAATGCCTCAAATAATGCCATCAGCATAATTTGGAACTAGCTGCAAGGCTAAAAAACATGGGCTATGAGATTCCACACCCCTATTCTATGCGTCTTTTTTATTTTTCAGGAAGAATGTGCACTGTATCTCAGGGAGCTGCTACCCAGGGCCATGATCCTTCAATAGGACAACAGTTGTCTGGACAGAAGGATTTTTCTTCCACTATCTTCTCTGAAAAAGGGGAGGGAAATATCTGCTTCCATGTCATCATCCCATCAACTCCATCATGCTGGTCCCCAAGCTTGGATGAGATAGGAGGAGCGTAGGCATCATACTTTGCGACAAGTTGGCTAAGATTTCAATGTTGCATCATTATGCCTCGAACCCAAAACAACACTTGATATGCTGACATTCAAGACCAGATGATGTGGCAGGCGAAATGCAAAATTGCAGACCCCGTGATATGGTGGGAATAATGCAAAGAACAAGAAGATGTCGTCATCCCATTCTCATTGCCTATCAACAGGGAAGAAGATGTCATAATTTAAACCTTGCACTGAATCTCAGTACATCACTATCAACACAGGGAATGTGAAAGGAAATGGGAGTAGTTTCCCATATTTCAAGGGAGAGATGTGGGTGATGGGAAAATTTTAAGAGTAAGTTTTTTCATGAGAAGGAGGAGGAATAGAGATGACCAATGTGCATTTTTTTTCATAATTAAACAGCAAGCACTTGACATTTAAACCAAAGTGAAGACCATGAGAACATGGAACTGACAGAGATCCATGCAGGGCGTATGAGTATATAGTGCTTAAGAGCCTGATTTTCAAGCTCTGTATATTCAGCCAATATTTATGTGGAATTCACTCCTAAATTTGGATTGCTGCCATCTCCAATTTTCTGACAGGCTCCTCAATATAGTGATCTCCTATATTGCAGGGAGATATAATGAAGTCTTATGCTGTCTTAACTGAATTTAGCCAGTGCAAATGGGAGAGAATCTAGTTTATTTTTAACAAGAACTTACAACAATTAACAACTTTCACCTAAATGGCCTGAGAAGATACCAAGATTTTTTTTTTAAAAAAAAAAGCGAAATAGATAGATGGTGTGTAGAGCCATTCAGAAGTGAGTACATACTTTTCAGTATATTTTTGGATGAAGACAGTAATTTTTCAGGGACTGGTTTGTGAACCAGGATGGCAGTATTCTGTGGTATATTTCTGCACTATTTGATGCAACCTATCCTTTTTTTCTCTGCACAAGCCTAGATATTGATTTTAAAACAATTTAAGTTAAATTGCTAGAGCAAGTACTTGGATAATCCAAGTACTGTATGTCACCCTTAATTTATTTTCATTTTAACTCAATTACAGTCAACCTATTTTTGGATGCCTCTGAAAATCAGGACACATGATTTATATTTGCAAGACAACTTCCAAAAATGGTATCCTTTAAAACGGATAGAAAAAAAGCAAACATAGAATTCACATTTTGTAGTCTGGTGAGGTTCTTATGCAGGCTTGCAAAAATAAAACGTGAGCAGCTTACAACTAATAAAACTATATAAACAGCATAAAACTAATAGCAATAAAAGTAAAAACACAAAAATTTGGCTCCACAACCATACTTCTCTGATGCCCCTATATTCTAAGATCTTGTCCTACCCCAATGCCTGGAGAAAAAGCCAGGTTTTAAGTGATCTCCAGAATCACTTAAATCCAGGGCAGGGGCTCAGGGGGAGGGTATTCCATAGGGCAGGAATTGCAATGGAAAAATCACACTTAGTGGTAATGTTTAAGGGAAATAACTTGGATTGTGCCTACACTCACTGCTTTAGGACAAATGGTATTGCAGATAACCTGGCCCCATGCCATCTAGCACCTTAAATGGCACCTGCAAGAAAACTGGGAACCAGTGTGGCTTGCACAACAGATATGTAATAAGGACAAACCTAAAGACACTCAACATCGAGTGTGCTGCTGTACTCTGGAACAGCTGTAAGTTCTAGGTGGTCTTCAAGAGCAGCCTTATATAAACTGTGTTGCAGTAATCTAAATTATTAGTTGTTGTGAATCAATAAAAATGAATAACCTAAATGCAAATTAGGGGTTGAAAACCTGCACACTTGATTGGTCCTTATACAACAACTTGGGATTGGGCCAGAACCAGTCCCTGATTGGCCACTTTTGGGACTGTTCTTATTGGTCAGTAGTTTGAACTTGTTGCACATTTTCATTGGTTAATAAGGCAGCAGCTAACCCTATAAAAGGGTTACTGCTGCCCATAGCATTGCTCTGTTATGTTCTATTACTTTATTAAAGAGTTGAAGTTACTGGTCAGATGTCTGGTCTCCGTTATTCTCCATACGTAACACTGGCGACGAAGGTGGGATCCGGAGACCGAAGAGCTGACTAACCTACAGAGCAACTAACAGAGCACGTGGTCGAACACGCACCATCAACGGCAACATGGCCAGCGGTGCCGTACCACCCGCTCCCTTCAACCCAGAAACCGAAGACTGGGAGGCCTACATGGATCGGTTCCAGATGTTTCTGGAAACCAACAATTTGAAAGATGCGACAACCGGCAAAAAAAGAGCTATCTTTCTAACTCATTGTGGACCAACCGTGTTTAAAATGGCAAAGTCGCTTGCCAAGCCAGCAGAGGTAAAAGAAATGGACTGGGACGTCCTCGAGCCATTACTACGGGCTCACTACGCGCCCACCGTACCAACCCTAGTAAGAAGACACGAATATTACCAGAGGGACCAACGGAAGGGCGAAAGCCTTGCCAATTACATCGCGGACCTCCGGAACCTAGGAGGCCTCTGCGGGTTCGCAGACTTGGAAGAAGCCCTCCGGGACCGCCTGGTTCTGGGCCTAGAAGACGGCGCTATCCAGAGCAAAATTATGGCTAAGGGGGACATCAGCCTCACTGATGCCCTTAAAGAAGCCTCGGCAGCGGAGGCGACAAAGAAGTCGGCAGCACAAATGCGCCGCACCAACGCACCGCTACGTAAACTCGCCACTGATACCTCGCCTCGCTCAGAGAGACACCCGGTATCAACTCACCACGAAGACCTAGAGTCCCCGTCCGACAGCGATGAGGAAGAGGTCAACCGACTTCGAACGGAGAGAGACCAGTCCACACAACACTCATTTCGACCGTGTGCCGGCTGTGGAGCAAATCACTCACGATCCGGCTGCAAATTCCTCGATGCACTTTGCCGCCATTGCGGGAGACGCGGTCACATCACAAAGGTTTGCAGAAGCAAACAGAACTCCAAACTCCGACAGGCCGAATTCCAGTCTTCCAGATTCTTCGGCACACACCGAGAAAAAGTGAACCACTCCTACAGAAACAAGCCGTCCACCACTTCCACCAGGCGTGAGGAAACCAGGCGGGAAGAGACCCACCAAACAATCACCATAGGCCATGCTACATCCCTTGATGCCGGGAAAATCCGGTAAAAGTCGCCATCAAAAACAAACCTTGCGTGATGGAGGTAGACTCGGGATTTCCCTCTCGATGGTATCGTGGAAAATGCTACAACAGCTTATTCCAACGATTCGCCGCCAAGACCTTAACCCTCAAAGGGTTATACTCAAAGACTATCAGGGCAACCGAATTCCCGTCGTCGGGTCCCGCAGGTTCCAGGTCTCATTCAAGGACCACACCGTCGCACTACCACTGACTGTCGTGGATCGAGACAGGCCTAGTCTTCTAGGCCTTCAATGGTTCAGGCCGCTCGGAATCACTGTAGCCGGAGTCCACAAAGCCGAAAGCGTCGATTGGGAGGGAGCACTTCGTGCAAGAATTCCAAGATGTTTTCGTGAACGGACTAGGCAAGTATAAGGGGACCCCAATCTCATTTAACTTGAACCCTGAAATAGCACCCATCTGCCTTAAGCTGCGTCGGGTGCCGTTAAGCATAAAGCCTAAAATCAATGAACAACTCGATAAGCTGATAGCACAGGGCGTACTGGAACCCACCGACCACGCCCGTTGGGAAACCCGATAGTGACGCCTATCAAGCCTGATGGGTCCCTAAGAATTTGCGGAGACTACCGGGCCACATTAAACCACGCACTGCAGCAAAGTGCTTACCCAGTACCAGTAGTGCAACATTTACTCCATTCCCTGGGCGGCGGGAAAGTTTTCGCCAAACTAGATCTAGCCCAGGCGTATCAACAATTGCCTGTAGACCCAACCACAGCCGAGGCGCAAACAATCGTAACACATAGGGGCGCATTTAAATGCAACCGGCTCCAATTCGGGGTAAGCATCACCCCTGGAATCTTGCAGAGTTTAATGGAAAGGTTGTTACAAGGGATAAAAGGTGTTGTCCCATATTTCGACGATGTACTCATCGCCGCACCTAACAAAGACATCCTAGAAAAACGACTCAGAGAGGTTTTACGAAGATTCCAAAATGCAGGCCTCATAGTAAAAAAAGATAAATGCCAGTTGTGTACCGAAAAAGTAGAATTTTGGGATATCTCCTGGACAGCCAAGGAATTCATCCCACCGAAGACAAATTACGAGCAATTAAAAGGCACCCACTCCAAGGAACAAGGCAGACCTACAGGCGTTCCTTGGACTTATCAATTTCTATAATGTGTTTTTACCCCACAAAGCAACAGTAGCTGAACCATTGCATAGACTATTAGACAAAAAAGCAACGTGGGTTTGGGGACAACGGGAACAACATGCTTTCCAACAAGTAAAGAAATTGCTAACTTCTGATTCAGTACTTATGCAGTACAATGAGACTCTGCCACTCACTATCACGTGTGATGCATCACCTTTTGGGGTTGGGGCAATTCTGGCCCACGTGTTACCAAACGGAGCGGAGGCCCCCATCGCGTTTTTTTCGCGAACCTTAGCTAAAGCTGAACGAAATTATAGTCAGCTGGACAAAGAAGCTTTAGCTATTGTTGCTGCAGTGAAAAGATTTCATGAATATGTTTATGGCCGTGCGTTTACAATAATCACTGATCATAAACCGCTACTGGGGATCATTGCGGGTAATAAACCAACCCCGTATATATTGTCCCCCAGAATGACCCGTTGGTCTGAATTCCTGGCGGCCTACAACTACACCTTGCAACACCGCCCGGGGAAATCGATTCTCCACGCCGATGCATTGAGCAGAACACCGCTCCCAGACGCTGTTGTGGATCCAGCCCCAACCCTCTCAACACTACAGATTGAAGCTCTACATGCACCACCCTTGACGGCTAGAGACATTGCTTTTGAAACGAAACGTGACCCAGTTCTGCAACACATACTATGCTGGGTTGAACGGGGGTGGCCGACGGACCAAATTGCACCTGAATGGGCGCCCTTCAAAGCCCGCCAAACCGAGCTGTTTTCCCAAAAAGGCTGTATCTTGTGGGGCGATCGAGTCGTAATCCCTGGCAAATTGCAACAGACTGTGTTGGAGGTATTGCATGAGGGACATCCGGGCATTGTGCGGATGAAATCACTCGCTCGCAGCTATGCTTGGTGGCCGGGAATCGACAAAAGAATCGAGGCCTGGGTCGCTACGTGCCAACGTTGCCAGGACGTCAGCAACGCCCCACCTAAAGCAAGCCCAACCGAATGGGAAACGCCGAGGGGACCGTGGTCCCGTATTCATATTGACTTTGCGGGGCCTACCAAAGGTCACACTTTCCTGATTACTGTCGACGCCTATTCTAACTGGCTCGAGATTCATCGAATGCACACAACTACAACTGACTCAGTTATTAATAAATTAAACAGACTATTTGCCACACACGGGTTTCCGGACGTGTTGGTCTCGGACAACGGCCCACAGTTCACTGCATTGCCCTTTGAACAATATCTTGCTGATCGGGGCATCCGCCATGCGCTAACCCGCCCGCGCACCCTGCGGCGAATGGACGTGCAGAACGCATGGTACAATTTGTGAAAAAGACCCTGCACAAAATGGAATTTGGCAACATCGGCGAAAATCAATCGAATTCTCTTATTGCAGCACATCACGCCCCACAGCGTGACCAACAAAACACCTGCTGAACTTCTTATGGGGCGGAAAATACGATCGCACCTTGACCGGCTCCACCCCCTTCGCACCGGAAAAACCTTTCGGCTCCAGCAGCAAATGCCGGGAATTTAAGGTAGGCGATTTAATCTTTGCCAAAAACTTTTCTGGCGACCCGTTATGGATACCCGCAACCGTTACCCACCTCACCGGGCCTAGATCTTACCGCCTGCTAACAGGACGATGGGAGGTGTGGAAAGGGGAGGAGTATCGAGAAATTGACTTTGATACAACTAATAGCAGGTCACGGAGCCCTACAGCCCAGCGAAGCACCAGCGTGAAGCGAGGTTGCGTCTTCAGGGAACTTTTACGGGGAAACGAACTGCAAACGAAGAAACACGCAGTAGCAGACATAACCACAGTGAATGCAGCACGGAATCGCCGTGCAGCGAAATAGAATTTAACAAAGGTCATCCAAACGCTCCACGGAACCGGACATTAGACAAAACCCGGTGGAGCCTCGGAAATCATCCAGGCAGACCAAACGGCCTGCCTATCTTGAGGATTTTATTACAGCTCCCCTCAAACGGAACCCAAGGGGAGGGGTGTTGTGAATCAATAAAAATGAATAACCTAAATGCAAATTACGGGTTGAAAACCTGCACACTTGATTGGTCCTTATACAACAACTTGGGATTGGGCCAGAACCAGTCCCTGATTGGCCACTTTTGGGACTGTTCTTATTGGTCAGTAGTTTGAACTTGTTGCACATTTTCATTGGTTAATAAGGCAGCAGCTAACCCTATAAAAGGGTTACTGCTGCTCATAGCATTGCTCTGTTATGTTCTATTACTTTATTAAAGAGTTGAAGTTACTGGTCAGATGTCTGGTCTCCGTTATTCTCCATACGTAACATTAGTTATGGGTTATGTAAGGTTTAGGAGAAACATGAGATCAATCGGAGCTCATCTGCTATTTCATAACACTATCCTTGTTTCTGTTCTAGTATAAGATCAGTGGTTATACCAAGCGTTGTGGGACCATTATAAGAGAGAGTCAGCCCAGGTTTTTTTTAATAAGAAACTCAGGGATAGAAAGTCCAGTTGCCTCTTGAAAAAGCACCTTTGGATCAGGGATCCAATCCAATACCTCAAATACTTGCAGTTAAAATCTATCACCCAACTGTAGAGTAATACAATCCACCAATATTGCTAATAAGAAAGCATACCTTCTGTGCTGTTAATTAAACTGTAAATGGGAATACTGTAATTTCTGTTCCTATCAGAATAGTGGGAATGAAATAGAAATTCAAGTATTGTAAATACAACAAATTTTGAAGTAAGCCTGTTCTTTGGTAGATCCAGATTCAAAGATCCTGGGATCAGAAACATATCTCCTGTAGAAATTTAATAGTATTTGAAAATGATTTTTGCAAACAACTGAAAAGGTGATTCCCTGATGTCCCAACTCCCTTGAAATATCCATGTACTTAAATAAAACACCTATATTGCTATTGCATGCAAGATCAAGGTCTTGCTTTTATGTACATTTTGGTAAATACCATATACTTCCTTTACAAAGGGTAAGTGCAAAAGACATAGTTAACTGTTCCTGTCTTCCCACACAGAATGGATTGCTGTTATTTCTATCCTATTCTAATAAAGGATGTGGCCTTTATTCTCATTAGAGTGAAAAAGAGGAATTGGGTCCAAATGAAGTATTTTAAATTATAGTATATTTACACTATAAATAATAATATTTAAAAAGCTAAATGGGGAATGAGCAACTCCTTAAAAGTATTTCATAACTGACATTTATCTAGCAGAATAAAAGAAGTTCTGAAAACTTGAGGCCTATCATCATGTTACCTGTATGTTGAATAAAGTTGCAGTGTCGTGTACCGCTGCTACATTGCCTACTGTATAATGTTAGAACACAGAGAATAGAATAACAGAGTTGGACTGGACATTGGAAGTCAACTAATCCAACTCCCTGCATTAGCAGGAGAGTCTAGGCCAGAGGTCTCCAACCTTGGCAACTTTAAGACTTGTGGACCAGCATAGCTGGCTGGAGAATTCTGGGAGTTGAAGTCCACAAGTCTTAAAGTTGCCAAGGTTGGAGACCTCTGGTCTAGGCCATCTAGTCTCTTCTTGAAAACTTCCAGTGATGGGCCAATTTCTCAAGGCAAACTGTTCCATTGGTAAATGATTCTCACTGTTAGGAAATTTCTCCTTAGTTTTAGGGTGTTTCTCTCCTTCTGGTGCTTTGGAAAACAGGCTGACCTCCCACTTCTTTGTGGTGGCCCCTCAAATACTGGAACACTGCTATCATATCTCCTCTAGTCCTTCCTTTCACTAGACTAAACTGTTGCACGGTTGCACTGGCACTGCTTATAGTGCCAAAGTACTACAACACTAGCCCTTCCTCAAACATTGTAAGCGACAGTTGCCTTTGGGCTGTTGTGTGAAGATGGAATTTTACTTTGAAGTAGCAAGGACACTACAAAATAGTTTTGTGATTTTTCCTGTCTAAAGGGCTATCTCTCCCACTGTGAACCTGCCCAGCTGTTAAGGCGATAGGAGAAGAAGCCCCAGATGTCCAAGTCCATCATCATCTACAATCTTCTCCTGCACTGTCCCTAATCTATGGAGCACTTTTCCTTTGGTCCCCACTCTCTCAGCATTTCAAAACCTGTAACAATGCATCTACCATGTTTCTCCAGCAATACACCCCCCCCCATAGGAAGACCCAGCATGTTTTCTAGGCATAAAATGAAATTAAGCCCCTCCCCCCAAATTTAGGCCTAGTTTAAAACATGTGAAATTGGGGGGGGAGGCGGGGGGGAACTTGCCATTAGGAGTGCCCTGCAGGCAGCTACGCCTCACCATCAGCCGCTCCTAACAGCCAATCATGGTGGAGCACAGAGGGCTCCCTTACCCCTCTCTTACCCGGGTCAGCTGGTGGGCGGCATCGGCGTGGATGTCCGGCAGCATTTCAGCCGCTTCTCAGGCCTCCGTAGCTTCCATGGTTCCCACAAGTGCTGGCACCTCTCTCACCAGCGCCGTCTCCAACAACAGCATCTGAGTTGCTCCTGCTTTCCCCCCATCCCCGTAACAACAGGGAAAAAAAGATTTTGAGGTACCTGGGAGTGCTGCGTGCTGCATTTTGATTTAATCCCGAGTGGCTGGGTGGGCGTGAGAAGAGCCGAGCGAGCATCTCCGCTGCTGCTACCCTTGGTGCTCTAGCCTCGGGCTCTGCAAGTTTGCAAAAGTCCCGGTGCGCAGCCCGTTCCTGCATTCCAAGCACCCAGGCCAAGCTGCAGCTGTCCCTCTCTCGCCAGCGCCGTCTCCAATAACAGCAGCAGCAGCGGCAGGAACCGTGGAAGCGTTTCAGCCACTTCTTGGGTGGGGGAGCCGCCTCCGTAACTTCCACGGTTCCCGCTGCTGCTGCCGCTGTTATTGGAGATAGCGCTGGCAAGAGAGGGACAGCTGCAGCTCGGCCTGGGTGCTTGGAATGCAGGAACGTGCTGTGCACCGGGACTTTTGCAAACTTGCAGAGCCCGAGGCTGGAGCATCAAGGGTAGCAGCAGCAGAGACGCTCGGTCGGCTCTTCTCATGCCCACCCAGCCGCTTGGGATTAAACCAAAACTCAGCGCACGGCACTCCCAGGTACCTCAAAATCTTTTTTTTTCCTATTGTTACGGGATGGGGGAAAAGTGGGAGCGACTCAGACACTGTTGTTGGAGATGGTGCTGGTGCGCGGGGGGGGGGGAATTAATTCACCCCTGAAAAGACATCCTAGCCATTTTTTCGGGGCTCAAAAAAAAATAAGGCCTGGCCTTATTTTGTGAGAAACACGGTACTTTGCCAGGGTTTTAATTGTTAAATGGTTTTGTCTTGGAGTATCGATTTTAGTTTATGCTTTTAACTTTTAGATGCTTTACTTTTAAAATTTTTGTTCCTTGAGTACTCGTTGGATTATAAAGGCAAGGAATACAAGGAATAAAAACAGAAAGGAAGCAAGAAAACCCTATTTTTGAGAGTTGCTGTCCAGATAAATATGTTTTTCGTCATATATGTTTTTCATTTTAAAAAGCCCAAAGCTAACATATAGTTGTTGAGAACAGAGTTAGGTTTGCTATGTTTTTTCCATATACTGTATATGGGTCCTAAACATGAACAAGACATGAGTGATGTTTGATTACAATAATGTGTACATCTACATTTTTATTTAAGTGTGGTGTTCAAAATTCAGAATGTTCACATTCCCATAAAATCTGTAATGGAAAATTGTAATCATCTACAACTTCTAACAAGAATTCAGGGATGATTCCCATATACCAAACATGAATTAATCATTCTGACCTCGGACTCATCCTATCTTCTATGATGTACAGTATACATGAAATCCTGTGAAGCTATATCAATGGGAAAGTTCTCTCTACTCTTTGATTGCTTTCTGTGTATTTAGATGCCTTGTTTACCGATGTAAAAATGAGAGAAGACATTGTCTGTCTGTTGGGCCTTTCCTTTCTACAAGAGGTGGTAATATTGAGATATTGAAAAACAAACAAATCCTAGTCTTTCAAGCAGTAATTTGTATTGCCCATTTGGAAGACAGTGAAATGTGAATTACATGCACAAATATGAAACATTCGCTAAATAATAAAAAAAAAAAACAAAGTTCAGGAAATCAGTTTTACCCAACTGAATAGGGCAGAGTATTCAAAACTCTCTCGCTTTCTGAGGAAGCTAGGAGAAGGTAGAGAAGGTGTAGCCTTTATGCAAACTGAGATTGGCCTCAAGATACCTCCCAAAAACATAAGGCAGATAAAAGACAGACAGGAGAAAGTATAAAGGGAGGTGAGCTAACTAAAGTTGACAAAGAATAAGACAACAGAGGAACAAAGGAGAGAAAAGCCAGATAAACTCAGTCATGTAGCAGCTTTCACAACAATTATAAACAGAGAAAGAGCGAAGAGACAGTCAAAGACACCGGGCAGAGAAAAATTGTGTTCTTTTCCAAATGAGCTCATTACAATTTTCCAGTAAAGATTCCAGAGAAATGCAGTTGCAGCCATCCTGGAAGGCTTGGCTAAATCCTTGTAAGGAGTCCTTTTCAGCAACCTTCGCCAGTTGTAAAATTCTGGCAATAGCAGCACAGCAGCAGCAACAGCAGTAGCAGCTTCTGCTGCTTTCCAAGAAGCACCTTGTAAAAGTTTTGAAAAAAGTGGCAAGGCCCAGATTGGTGTTCTTCTTTGCTAAATCACAATCACATCAGGTCTCCAAAACAGAGAGGATCTTGTGTTGTAGCATGGAGCTTGCACCTGCTACGCTTCCGCACATCTCATGCTGGAGTGTGGCTTTCATTAAATAGCCAAATAGCCCAATAAATAATAATAATAAATAAATAAATAGCCAAAAACCAGAAGTAGTTGGGTGTTAAAAGCAGCACAAAATAGAATTTTTCAGACCTTGAAAGAAAAAGGTTGAGTAGTACTGGAAGAGTGGGAAGAGGCTACTTTTTGAGAGATGCAGCTAAGTGCAGTTGATCCCATCATCCTTCATATATTTAATAAGTTTCCCTTTCCGTCACTTCAAAAATTATAATTCAGTACCAGATCTGGGAAAGATTCCGGGCACACTCAAGGCTCTAGGGCAGTGCTGGTGAACCTTTTCGGCATCTAGTGCCCAAAGCATGCACGCACAGACCCAAAATGCAACACATGCATTCCCTGCACATGCATGCCCCCTCATGCACCCCACGCACGTGCCCCACACATGCGCAGCAGAGACTCAAAGAGTAGCTGGCTGGTGGGAGGCATGCGCGCATGTGCAGCAGAACCAAACTGGGGCAACGGTGCGCGTGCCCACAGAGAGCATGCCAAATGTACCATAGGTTTGCCATCATGGCTCTAGGGCATTGTTTTTCAGCCTCAGCAACTTTAAGATGTGTGGATTCTCCAGCCAGCATGTTTGTTGGGAAAGTGTTTTGAACACAGCAAGAAGTTTCAGTGGCACATTGGATAACAAAGAATGAAGTGCAGAAAATTAATTTTGAGATTAATCCCTAAATTAAAATAGCTGGCAGTTTAACTCTGGCATGCTGCTTTAATAATAATTTATTGTGTCTAACACCTAACATTTTTGAGGCAGCAAATAATGATATAAAACTGTAAAATACAATCACAGAAGTAAACTATTCATATCTTACTTGCCTCTGAGCCAGACTTGTGCTACTGTATACAGGTAGTCCTCAACTTACAACTACAATTGAGCCCAAACTTTAGGTTACTAAGTGAAACATTTGTTAAGTGAGTTTTACCCCATTTTGTGACTTTTCTTGCTAAAGTTGTTAAGTGAATCCTTGCAGTCATTAAATTAGTAACCTGTTTGTTAAGTGAATCTGGGTTCTCCATTGGCTTTGCTTGTCAGAAGGTCTCCAAAACTGATCACATGACCCTAGGAAACTGCAATTGTCATAAATAAGAACCGGTTGTCAAGCTTCTGAATTTTGATCACATGACTAAGGGGATGCTGTCATGGTTATGTGAAAAATGGTCATAAGTCACTTCTTTGAGTGCCATTGTAACTTTGAATGGACACTAAATGTTGTAAATCGAGGACTACCTGTAGTCTATGATGTCTGGAAGCCCTGAGAAAAAGACATACTGAAATATAAAGGAAAATTCAAAACCTGCTATGGGGATTGTGGAATGAACTCAGCTGACAGATTCACAGCGAGTGCTGAGAAAGGTGTAGAGGAAGAGAAGAAAGGCATTAGAATAGAATAGAAATGATCCTTCAATGGAAGAAAAGTTTGTTTTTGTTTTTACGGGGAAGACTTGAGCTATGAACAGAGAGAAAAATGAGATTAGAAGATAATTAAATTTTCCAGACAGCAAGTCCAGCTGTTATTTAGTCAAAAGCTGTCTTCTAGAACAGTACTGTATATTAATTAACGGCAAACACTTGTCCCCAATAAATCATTTCATATTAATCCCATTTTTATTAAAGAGAAACGGATGACCTTAAAGAGAATATAAGGACTGCTCTTTGTGACAGTTTTGGGGTGTTGGTTGCTAACTTTACTCAACATCTTATTTTCAGCAAATTTTGGAATCTGCCATTCCAAAGGCCCTGGGCCTCAAAGAGGCATCTAAAGTCCTGAATGCCTGTCATTGCAGAGAAATGAACGTCTTTGTTTCAAAAATACCAAGAGCTGCAACCAACTCAGAGAGATTCTTGTCACCACCAGGTATTACAGTATGGTGAGTGCATGTCGCCTAAGGTCCCTATTCAACGGATGGTCCTTCATTTGTGCTGAAGATTGCTAAAGGGATGGAGGACAGAGTTGGGGTTGCAGACCTTATGGCACCAGAAAGTCTTTATGTAAGGTGGGAGGAAGGCTGGCTTTTAAATCTGCTTTTCTGCTACCGCAGGGATATAAAAAGAGGGTATAATTGCGCACAGAACATTTGCCTTTCATTGTTTAGTGGCATTTAGGAAGAACTTCACAGAACTCCAGATCAGAATGAAAAACTATCCTTTGGTTGCTACACTGTTCTAACTAAAGTTAGCTCACTGAAATAGACTGTATGCAGAGGTGGTATTCAGCAGGTTCCAACAAGTTCTGGAGAAACGGTAGCGGAAATTTTGAGTAGTTCAGAGAACTGGCAAATCCCACCTCTGACTGGAGATTTTGCAGTATCCTTCCCCTGCCACGCCCACCAAGCCACGCCCACAGAACCGGTAGTAAAAAAAAATCTGAATCCCACCGCTGATTGTATGCCAGTAGAAAAGAAATAAACGTTGCAAGGAGATTGCTGTGGTCAAAGGTCCACTAGTGCCTACTGTTCTCAGCAACTTCAGTTATCTTGATTTGCAAAGCCAAAGTAAGCAACACAATCAGGGCTCTCTCCTCTATGGGGCTGTTTCTGCTGTGATGTCTTCCATAGTTCTTCATTTCACATGATTTTAACCTGGGAGATGGCCCAGTGAGGCCTGGAAGGAGAGGCAGACTGATCCGTCTACAGAAGGCAGGTTCTGAAATCAGACCCTCCCCCTTTAGACCCTGATTGGTAGATAGGGAGCTGCTAAAAGGGGGAGGCGGGAACCTCTTCCCAATAGGGCACCTCCTGAACAGTAAAATGCAGGTAGTCCTCAACTTACAACAGTTTATAAATGCAATGATTCAGTTAATAACCATGGCAAGAAAAGTCTCAAAATGGGGCAAACTCGCTTAACAAATGTCTCACTTAGCAACATAAATTTTGGGGTCAACTGTGGTCATAACTTGAGGACTGCATCGTTCGATGGTGCCACAGGAGAGGTGCAATACCAACAGGATAGGGATAAGGAAAGCAACTTTTATCCCTACTGGATGTCAGTTTAAGCTAGAATTGGGGGGGAAACCGCTTTTGAATACCATCCTGCTTCAACCCATTTTTTACAGTTTTGAAAATGGTTTCTCTTCTTATTATGAGATACATTTTTGTGCAAAAGGACCTGGTGGATTATTTCTTAAGTGACAGAGGAGATCTGATACTACATTATTTTCAAAGTTTGTGAAGGCTATACCGTAGGAGGAATAGGGATGGCAATTTTGCAAACTATAAAACATTACAAATGCATCCCTTGTTACCTAGGTGACTGCTGGATATTCAGGGCAACGAAACTCGAATGCCCCCAGGCTTGACAAAATTACAGTATCTTTCACAAATGGGGTCACTTTTATTTTAAGCACCATCTGCGTGTATAAGTTTCCATGTATTCATGATGTTAACAGCCTGGATCTTAGCCAATTTATTATGTATAGATTTTCAGAGCATTCTTATTAGCCCGAAGAATAGGAGTAAAACATATAGATTCATCTCTTCAGTATGTCAGAACTTGCTCAAATAGCATTTAATATCAATAAAACTGGGGAGGGTAAGAGGAGGGGGAAAGGTAGTATATGGGAAATAAATTGAAATGCACATAACTTGCTTGAGATATTGTCTAATTTTCCGGATGTTTTCAGCAAGCAATTGCTACAGAACAGCTCCCAAAGACTGTACCTCCAAGGGTGTTACAATACAATTTCCAACTTCCCTAATCAGCATTGCAAATGAGCTTGCAGGCTAAGGACAAGGTGCGTGAATTCTGAGGTGTCTGGAGGGCATCAGCTTAAGGAAGGTACCATATTCTCGGAGCCTTGCTTCACTAGCAGTGGAAAAAGCTGCTGGCTTAATGATGATGCCCTGACTCTCTTTGCTGTCCTGTTTTCTGGCTACAGCTATTTTGTAGAATGGAGAATAGCACGACTGGGCAGCATAACCAGTAAGTTTTGCATACTGTGAAAGAAGGCCAGAAAACAAGGAACCAGAAGTTAAAAGCCCTTCACGGCATGGATCCAGGTTACTTGAGGAATTGTCTCATGATTCCAATTACATTGACCCTCACCTGATCAGGCAGGGAGGGTATATCATGGATCTTGTTGGTTAAAAAAAAGTCTGACTGGTGGTGTCTAGGAAAAGAGCCTTCTTTGCTGTTGCTTCTGCCCAATGAAACATCTCACCTCCTGAGGTGAGGTTGGTCCTCACTCTTCTGGAAGAGTGCTAAGAACTGGTTCTGTCAATTGACGTGAGGATCAGGTTCTATCAACTCGCAAGTGTGGTTGGTGGCATGAGGACATCCTCCCTATTGTGCATATGTTTGTAAGGGTTTTATGGTTTTATTATAGACTGCTCAGTCACTGGAAAAGCGGTATATAAATTTTATTAATAAATAGAGCACTGTTTAATGCAGAGAGAAGCAAATATTTGGGGAGAGGGGACTGCACTTAACATTTTGGAACACTAAAGAATACACTAAATAGGTTAACAAAGCCAAATGAGCAAGGCCATGTCACGTGGGTGGATATTTTGAAGAGTAGTCTGTGTGTTGTTGCAACAGAATTGAAATAAGTAAGTGAATAAGCCCTTTAATTAAGGCTAGAAGTCCTTACTTACTACATATTTGCTCATCTGTGTATTATGTATATAATATTTAGCTGATTAAAGCATCATTTCTTTTTCTTCCTCTTACATTATGCTGGTTTGGAGTAGTAAGCAGTAAGCCCGTTGCAAAAAGCAAGCACCAAAAGGATCAATATCTACTACTGCTTTATATGTTGCTTCTGAATTTTAATTTTATTTAGCTTCCACTATTAAGTGATATTCTTAACAAAACCCAACTGGGCACACTAAGCAATCCATTAATATTTTAATTACTTACTCAATGCAACCATGTTCAAAAAGAGAGTCCTGGAACTAAGCTAACTTTCTGCTTACTAATGGTGCCTGTCTCTTTCCTTGCTAATTTATCTAGATTCAATCTGCATAGTCATAAAGAGAAGGAGTTGGGGAGAATTCACATTCCCCAAGAGGCAAGTTGAAAGAACTGAAGAACAGACTGTAAAGCTTAGCAATGGGTTTCTTCTTAGAATATAGATCTAGTTTCTAGTAGAATCCTGTTGCTGTGAAAAAGATAGTTCATCTCAGCTAGTGGCATAGGCCTTGTTGCATCTGATCTGATTCAGCCTCTGGTCCTATGGGCCAATATCTTGAAAATAAAATTGGTCAAGCATACGTATCAAAACAAGAGAAGAAAATCCCATATGAATGGATTTCTGCCTTTGAACTGCATGGAAGTATGGTTCATTCTACAAGTCTGTCCAAGAAAATTTTGCTCATCAAAATAAAAAAAAATCATGGACCAAAATTCCATGCCTTAAATAAAGAACCAGATTTGGCTTCCTATCTCCGTAAGACTGTTAACCTTATACAAAATCTATGAGATAAGCAATATAGTACTAGACTTTTTGAAAACATGTATCAATATCACTCATAGGGATATTTGCCTTAGTAATAGATTCATTCATCTGTTTTTCCCTTTCCCCTTCTCATCTTTAATAGCTATAGCTACAGGAAATAAATACAAGAGCTGTTTTTTAAAGGTCACTGTTCCCCTGCTTGCAAATTGCAAGCATAGCAACATTGAATTCTTTGGTTTGTTTCCAGGAAAAAAAGTTGTCAGAAATAAATCATATATCCAAAACTGTGGCATTATAAGATAGAAACATTCACTAAGATTTGGGTGGGAGCAAATGGAGATTGAGAGATTTTTTTTAAAGCAAGGATAGGAAGGAGTTAATAAGGAGTTGGATAACTTGTGTAGAAGTTGAGCTAATAAAAATATTGCTTTGTCTACTGTGTTTTGCCTGTTTAAAATCATCTGGGCACACAAAATCTGACTGTTGAACGAAGGGAAAATTAAATTGTTCACATTATATGTCACTAAAAAGACTTCCTAATGGCTCAAAATCAACTCTGTGCCTGCTACTTCCCTGGTCTCTCTTTCCTACACTTGTTCACAAGCAACACTAATATGATTTATTTGACTTTCCCTTAGTTATGTGAACATGCTATGTTTATAAACCATGGTTTATAATGTAGCTTGATAAAAGAACTCTGTGTGGTTGCATTAATAAAAGAGTTGCCTTAACGATAAGATGGGCAGCACATAAATTTAATAAATAAAAAAACATGATTAACTTGATTAGAGGATGTGAATTCAATCATTAGCTTCAAGAAGGCTAACTAGCAGCAGAAATAAGATTTGTTTCTAAGCTCTAACAAAGGACTCTAAGCAATGTTCACAGTTTTCATTGCCTGCATAAACTCTGGGAAGCCTTGTGCTTTTAATCCTCATAATTAAGCTTGTTCAGAAACTTTTATTATAAAAGGTTAAGAACTTAAGCTGCTAGCTTTTCACACACTGCTGGTGATTTTGTTTTGCCTTGTCCCCACCTTCAAATCATGATAAATTTGCAAAGGTTTATGCAGGAACTGCTTTGCACATGGAAAAACTCTAGAAGTATTTTTCCAAAAGCTGCAGAAGGAGAAAACATCAGATTAGATGGGATTGGATTTTGCCTACCAATACACAATAGCATTAGCATTAGATGTTTATCAAAAGGTTCAGAAAAGTCCATAGACAACAAATCACATTATAGTATTGGCAGAAGCAGAGAAACCCAACCTCAATGAGGCAATGAGGTCCAAAGTTAATGGAGATTTTCAAGGTAATTTTTAAAAACAGACTATTTTGCTAATATTTGTTTTAGGAGTTGATTTTAATGATTTTTATGTCAATGTAGTAGTATTATCAGGACTAGTGAGAAAGTACACACTTTCTCTTTAGCACCCTTGTCAACTGCATTAGTCTTTGCAAATATAATTATCACATCAATAGAAATAATGAGCTGCCCAAAGATATAAAACCTATCTCTACAACCTCCTTTCTCCATCAATGGAATGAAATTTCATGACTATGCTGATGTAGCTATACTTGAAGCAGCTGGGAAAATATATGTGGTTACTTATCTTTTTAAATAGTTCTATCAGAAAAACTTGGAAGGGTAACAAATCCTCAACCTGTCCCAAGTTAAAGCGTAGGCAAAGTGACAACTTTAAGATATCTTTTGCTTCTTTTCCTCAACTGGCAGGTTCCCACCCATCTAATAAAGGGATGTCAGCTCAAATTATTAAGTGATCTTTCTTTGCTTTCCTTCTCTCACCCCACCCCACCCACCTTATGTCAGCTGCAGAATTCTTTGTCAAACTGGTAAGTGCCCCATTTGTCTTTAATTATAGCTAGCTGTACATCCAAGGCACAAAGAGCTGGACAACTTGTGTGCACATATGAGGATCCATTCACTAAGTGATGCAGTCAGGAAAGTTATCCCACTCACAATTTGGGCATCACAGGGTCTTAGATAATTGGTCCTCTTTTAGCTTCAGATTGAGCCCTGTTGACTTCAGAGGGCTCCTGTATTGTTTCATATTGGGGAGAGGTGCGTTCATCTTAAAATGTATTTTAAAATGGAGTCAATACATTGTAAGATACTGTTATATCTTTTTCTGCTGTTTTTTTTTTTCAAAACTAATTTGAGATTTAAATTCAGTGGTTATGAAAATAGAACCGTATTGACAGTCTGGCTTTTTACTGTATATATGTTTAATCCAAAGACTCAGTATGCATTTTTCCCCCTAGCTCCTACCACATTTATCCTTATGATGCAAAAAGGCTGATGGAAGTGTTAAGCTATGCATAAAGTCAATACATAGGAAGGCAATGAAACTCATCTGGCTGCCTTAACTCTATCTTTACGTTTCCCTGACTTATGTTTAGGACTCCATGCTGAATATGCAAAAGCAAGCAGTGAAAGTTAGATATACAGATATCTATAGATATACAGATAAACACACATAGAAAACTCACTGGATTGTATAGATACTTTGAAAAATTGTAATACTTTGAAAAATTGTGTGTGTACATGTGATATGTGTATTAGTTTTATACCGTTATTATTAAAAAGAATAAAACAAGTTCTGATTTCCTGGATAGCCACCCAATTGCATATATCTTGTCCTTTAAATTTCTTATAATCATACTAACTATTAGATCAAATTCCAAGGGAACCTTTTAAAAAGGTAAAGAATACAGACCAAATTAACTGACAAAAAAGTAACACGTCAAAATAAGGAATATATTATTATGCTGTTCATTTTTTCTATAACCATAGAAGACTAGCAACATTTATCCCCATCATAAAGAAAAATTAGAAAAATCATTAAATGCAATGAAATAAATGAATTGAGAAGATGAGTTTTTCTGAAAATCCTAGACTTACTTGGAAATATAAACACCTCTACTATGAAATCTCTTCCTTTGGTCCATTCTGTTTCAACAGTATTTGGAGACAATATTTTCCTAGCCATATTTGAATTACTAGGTTCAGTAAAGTATGTCAGATTTCATCTAATTAAACTTGGAGACAAAATAAATTTAAAGATCAGTTCACCAAATTAATATTCTATCAAATGCACCACCCAAAACAGAAAGCTCAAATAATTGTAATTCTCCCTGAGATGTGTTTTTGTTTCCTTTTATTTTAAAAAAGCATCATTTCTCCTTTGCATTGATTTCTTTTTCCCTTTGAATAAAAGACAATTATCAAAGGCTATGTTTTTATATTCTGTTAGATTTTTCGTACAACTTTTTTTCAGAATTACAGAAACTTTGGATTTCAAAATATCTATAGGATAATGTAAACTTATCATTGACATTGTAAACTGATTCAGTCTTTAAACTAAGTTGAATGATTGGTAGAGGTTGATGGGCTCCGGCTCCCTTATGGCTGATGGAGCCTAAGTTTAGCAATCTAAGTTTCTTATTTTTGCTATGGAGCTATTTTTGGTGTGTGAGAAATTCCAGTTTATGCTGAACTGAAGGGGAAAAAGATTTTATCTGAGATGAGCTAAATGTATATTGTAGTATTGTACTGTGAATGACAATTTTATGAACAGTTGGTGGCAATCAGGAACAAAATCAGATTATAACTGTGGACCCGAGAAATCAAGTATGGTTTAAAAAGAAACTTTTTTTTACTTAAAACAAAAAGGGCATGTGGCCAGATCAATTAGCCATTTAATTTGCCATATATAAGAAAATACTTTTTAATGCAATTAAACAAAAATGCTGACCTTTTCAAGTTTATTTATTCAGCTGTACGCTTAAATGTTCAAAACTGAACAATCTGATCACATGGCTCTCTTAACTATGTACTCAGTCAGTCCGTGGAAATCCAGGAGAGGAATTTCCTGGTCCTAGGGCAGCTCTGTCCCCTGGGATGGGTAATGCTGCCAGAGCTCCATTAAAAAATATCAGGTTATGCCTCCTAAAAAAGGAATATTTCTTTCTTATAACTATGGATTCTACCCTCCCTTTCTAGACAAGATGGTAGGTATTCTTCAAATAATAGATCACAGTATTCCATAACAATATCTGCTTCTGCATATATGCTACGCAAAAAATTTCATGGGGTGGAAAAAAGTTAGGTTTTCGCCCAAAATGACCTTTATAATGGAAACACCTATCCAATAAGGCTTAGGAGATGTGGTGGGAGAAATATTGTCCTATTAAGTAGAGCTTTCATGACATTTTCAATCAAGAGCTACTTACGGCTGCCTTGATACTAGAAAACCATTTCACTAACATAGATACATAGAGAGGCAGCCACACTTTTCTGTATTTTAAAAACACAATTGCTACTGATTACCATTGGAAAGCAATGTAAGGTAGGCAGTGGAGAAGCAGACAAACAGGATAATTTTGGGATCTATCCCAAATCATTCTGATTTCTATCTAACTTTTGTATACCAGAAGCCTGATTTGACTTTTTAAGTTCACAGAACAAGAACTGAAATACATTATTTTACATCCTCAGCACATGATGAGAGAGCTGTCATTTAAGTATTTCCTAAAAATGAGAAACTAAAGCTGTCCCGCCCCCCCGCCACCCAGTGAATTTTTACAAACTGCAGAATTGATACTTCTGAGTTGGCAGAAGTTCCTAAGACTAAGCATAGGCAATGCATTTAATTAAGTTTCTTATCAATTCATCTCTGCTCAGAGAAGTTTCTATGGCATTTCATCGCGTTTATTCATAGTTACACTGGTATAGGATTAATGTACTAGTGAAGATTACTTACTGATTTTAAAGCAGCGCATATTAAAATCAGTAGTTGTACATAACCCACTGTCAGAAAAATAAAATACACACATACTCTAACAACAGTTTCAAACAATACATTCTTCTCATACTAACATAGTTCCATCTTAAATATTCCAAAACTGATTTTTTCTGTTTTTAGCCTCATAGCAGATTCATGCCTTATCAACTATCCATTTCTCTGTCTCTCCTCATCTCCTAAAATAACAAGATTTCTTCACTCACCTCACTCATAATGATGAGTTTGAAATGAGAGTTCGCAGATCCTCACTTCCTCAAGACAGAGCTGCTGGGCTACACGCTCTCTATACTGTTTCTAGCTTTTCTCTTTAAAAGGGTTGCTCGGAAGCATCATGCTTTCAATAAACCAATAAGGAGCTCTTACCTGCTGAAGCCCCTGGCATGTATCAGAGAGCGCAAAGGGCCACCTTGTGGAAAGAATAAAAAATGCATCCTTCAAAACCCTGGGAAAAGAAAAAAAAATCCAGCATAGAACGCAGATGTCAGAACTGAGAAGGTGGACGATGAAGTCTCTTATTGTTCACTGACAGATATCATATCCATGAGAATCATAAAAGGAAAATGTTACCCAGTTCATTAGAACTCGTACCAAACTACATCCCAAAATTTGCATCCCATGTTTTTCCCCAAGAGAAATTCCTGTGTCTTGAACATCTGCAAACTGCAGCTGGTGATACATCCCTTTGTTTCATATAAAGAAAACATGAACACGAACTTTTTTTTTGGAAAGTTTTATTTGGGTTTTCACAAAAACAAAATACAAATAAAACATCTTTTTTGAAAATAGCATGGTCCCAGGTTATCACTTCTTCATACAGACACCAAACTCAATTTCATGTTCATTTTTATATTCTATTCCATATCTTATTACCGTTTTATATTTTCTACATAGTTTTTCCCCTTTTAATTTTCTCAACTTTATTTTAATTATCTCATCTCAATCAAATCATTATATTTATACTTTTGTCTGTCCTGTTTCAATTTCATATTATCTTTTCTTATTAAACAAATTTTTCCCTGTAGTTACCAATTGGAGTATGACACCTTTATATCTTTTAATTTTATCAATTCAAACTCTCATTTAAGCTTCAATGTATACCTTTAAGATTATAGCATTCAATATAATACATAACTTCCAATCGAATTCTGCTTGGTACATTCTTAAAATACACACTATATTCTTAAAAAGAAAAAATTATATATATATGTAAATAAAGCACACATTCCATTCCAATTCAGTTCTATCATTAATATTCATTAAAATCTTAACATCTTTAACATTTCTTTTCAATTAAATATCATACTTCCTTGGGAACGCTTATAAACTTTCCATAGTTAATTCTTTTTTTTCCATATTTCTCACTTATATTTTTATAAATCATTACTAATAATTAAAAATGTTCCCATTTAATTCTCTCAATCATTTTAATTCATTTATTTATTACCAAACATTCAACTACATTACAGTAAATATGTTATCCATCATTTTAATCATATTTTCTAAAATTATTTCTGTTTATAATATAACAATGCTATCTTATGTACCTTTGCAGAATCCCTTTTGCAATTAAATTTTCACCCATTATCTCTAAACAAGCTTATGGTTACAATCCTCATATCTTTTCCCTGTTTCTCCATTTCTTGTTTCTGTCTTTTACAACTTCTTTTCCCTGCCTTCTTTCCCCTCTTCTTCTCCCTCCCCTTTTTACCCCCTCGTCTCTCTACTTCTAACTCTCTCATCTGTAATCCCCTCTTCTGTTGCTTTCTAATATTATACTTATCTTTCAAATTCTTCTTCTTCTTTTTGGTTGTTTTTTCTAGTCTTAAACCTTTCACTCTCTTTCTCCCTTTTCTCCCCCCCCCCACTTAAAATTATTTGATCATTAAAAATGGCTTCTTCTTTGTCCCAATCTTCTTGTTCTGCAAGCGTTTCTTGTTGTTTCTCATAGATCCAGATCTCCATTTCTAAGAATTGAAATACAAAGCCAAAAGAACCTCTCCCTTCTTGCGCATCTTCTTTCCATTTTTTAAGTTCCATTTTCAGTTCTTCTAAGAGTGATACCATTTTAAAGACCTTTAAACAACCACCCGGTTAATTTTAGTCATCCAGATGCAAAAACCAAAAATCACCAAGTAATCCAAATAATCCAAGGCTGTTTCTTTCTGCTTCTTTTTTCCACTTTCTCTTCCTGGGGTTCTATTATTTTGTTATCAAGTTTCAATTAAGATGTATCTTTGAGGAAACTTGTTGAAATTTCACTGTAAGTTCCTTTTAGTTACAGTTCCATTCCTTAGTTCCAGGCAGTCTCCTCCATTTTTCCAGATCCTGCCCTTTTATTCTTTTTTTCTCCTTTCCTGCTTTTAAAAACTTTTAAATATCCAGAAATCTTTATTATCCATTTGACTTTTATTTTCAGCTTAGATGCCTATTAATGTCAAAGTGGATTTTTTTCCAATTTCTTACTTAAGTCTCTTAGCTGTCAGTATAGGAAAAGGAGGAAAAAAAACCAAATCTTTTCCCTTTTCTCTCTCCTTCGCAGCTTAAAAATTTTCTTAGGGAACAATGTTATTGTTTTTTAATAGTTTCAATTCCAGGGTACCTTATTTGTTGCTTTTGCTGTTTGACCCGGTCAACCAAAACTTTCACTTCTTATCTTCCTCCTGCACATTTTTTTCCGGTCGAGTTCTTCTTTGTGGTGGCCATTTCTGACCACCGCTACAACCGCCTTCGGGAAAGGGATTAATGGCCAGCTGGGGAGGAGAGATGCAGCTCTCTTCAACCCTGCAGGCAGTCTCCCCCTTCTTCACCACCTCTATGGGTTGGCTTAGCCCTGAAACCAGCCGGCTTGGGGCGCTCCAGCGGCGAGCACGGATCGAAGCCTCGCAGGGACGAGGTTTCGGTCTGTCACCGAAGAAGCTCAAATCGGAAGCCATGAACACGAACATTTTGAATAGAAATCCTGGACTGGAAACTGAGAGGGGAAAAAAAAACCTGACCGGAAGTTTATCTGCCTGCTAAAATAAATACCCAGAGCCAGAGTCAGATGCAGGAGGGGAAAAATCAACTGCACTGTTTCCAAGCACAATGCACATGTACACAAACAAGCAGAGTGATCAAGTCTGTTACCGGAAAAAGACTTAGAATTAGCATTTCACATGCTTGAGCAATTGTCAAGTCTCCGGCAGCTAGGTTATCTGGATTCCACTTAAACTTTCTGGATTCCTGCTTCTGGTTCTCTGATTGGCTGGAATAAATCATGGGATCAACACCAGATTAGGAAAACAATAATCCCAAATAGAGTTTGAAAAAGTTGAATGTCACCAAAATATTGATTTCTTCTATAGCTTCTGAGATTGAGAAGTGAAATACTTTTAAAACAGCTCTAAATAATTATACTTTGAGATATTGTTTCAATACAGTTCTGCACCATATCGTGCAATATCTTGAATCCCCAGGGACGTGTGCCTAGATCCTTTTGGTAGACTTCAGCCCAATATTTCTCATCCTGGCATGTGTGATAACTTTATGAATAGTGGAAACATCTCCTTTTTCCCCTCAGTTGACATGATTTTCTACAATTCTTCTTCGCACCACTCATGAGGGATCTTGCAGGGAGAAGGAGGAGTTAAAGTTTTCCCACTCACCTTTCTTCCTACCTATTTTAGGTATCTAGCTGAATTTTAGCCAATAGCAAAGCTTGCCATAACAGTAAGCCATAATGTTGCTTGTTTGGTTTTTGTTTAGCATATTGAATAAATTGTTGTTTATTCAATAAACCACAACTAAATGAAGCAGTACTGAGAGCAATGTACAGATCCAGCTATATAGTTTTGTCTTGGCTAATAGTAATGGTAAACTCAATGTTTACCTAATGTATTCCTTCATTGTCTAGGTATACATTAATTTGTACTCTATTCCATATCTTACTCAATATTTCATTGCCAATATAAGCATTTTTCTTTCTCCAGAGCTTATCTGTCTCAATAGCAAAACCTTATAAGGAGAAACATCCTTCAGCTGAGAATGCAACTTGGAGCTTCAATTTCATAAACATGATTGGATGTGGCCACCATTGGCATGGGTGAAATAAAATGTTAACAAAAACAGCTGGTTTTTTCCCTGGTACTCTTTAAACACATTTATAAATCTTGGCACAATATATTAAATGTCAGGGCAGCAGCATTGCAATTAAAGATTAAAATAGTTGCTGGTGAAAAAATGACAAGCATTTCTTTCTTTAAGGGCAGACTTGCTTGCTTGCTTTTTACTTGAACTGTTCACTTTTTTTTTTTTTATAAAATAAGTTTTATTAATTTTCAAAACACACAAATCATCATTATCCATTACATGTTTAAACCTTTTTCCATTATAAATTTAACAAGTCAGATAAACTATAATTCTGTTTTAAACCATTTCCATATAAACATACAAAAACCTCTTATCCAATTTCTCTTTACTTCTCTTTACTCTTATTCAATTTCATTATTATTATTTCATCTATTTCTTTCTGACTTAGTTACCATTATTCTCATTCTATATTTCTGCAAGGTTTTATTAATTCTCCCCCAAAAAAAAAAACATATACACACAACACACAAAACATAAAAAAAATCTTTTGGAAAGTAACTTGGACCCAGGTATCTCTCTCTTCATGGACTTCAATTATATTCATGCTCATCTTACATATCATTACTTATTTTATTTACCATTCTAAGTCTTCTATATTAACTTCTCCACATATTTCACTCTTCTTAATTCTATCTTAATTAATCATCTTAATTTGAGTCATTATATTTGTATCTTTTGTCCATTCTTTATTGTCCCTTTGTCTCGTTCCTTATAAAAAAAAAGAAGTTTCTCCTGAAATCACTAATCAGAGTATGATGCCTTTCTATCTCCCCCCTAAATTAATCAAATTAACCTTTAAAATAACGCCCAATACCCAATCCGATTTTGCTTGGTACATTCTATCTAAATAGTACATCCAGAATAATTAAATACATAGTTAAACAATAGATCTAAATATTAAAAACAAATACTATAATAGAAATTTTATAATAACATCAATACCATAATCTTATTAAACTTTTTAATTAAAACTCAATATTCTAAACCTCCCCTCATATTATTAAATTTTAAAACCAATCATTATTAAACATTTCAACATTTTAATCTCTTATCAACTCTTAAACCACTTAAGTTTTCTATTTCTAATACAATACTACAATATCATCTTATGTACCTTGCAAAATCTTTTTGAAGAAATTATACTTTATCCTTTATCCCTAAAAAAGATTCCTTTTTCCCATTTAATTTCAAAACTTTGTAGCTTTTCTCCACCTTTTCCCTTTCTTTCTTCTCCCAACAAACCTTTCTCCCCCCCCCCCCCCTTCTTCTAGCCTCTGCCTTACTGGCTTCCCTTCTCTGTCGTGTTCCTTTTCCCTTTTGTTTACTATCATTATATTGATTTTGCACCTTATTTTTCCCTTTCTTAAGTGTTTTTTAAATCTTAAGTCCTTTATTTCTCTTCCTTTCCCTCTTCCTTCTTTCTTGGTCGAGTTCTGAAATTTATTAAAAATGGCTTCCTCTCCTTCTTCTTCTTCTGCTGTCTTCATCTGTTGTAATGTTTGTTGATAGTTAATAAGCGCCATTTCTAAAAAAAGGAAGGCTTCTTTCAAACCAGTTTTACCATTTTTTTTGCTTGTTCATAATCTTTTCTCAGTTCCTCAATAGAAAGAGCCATTATAAATCTTTTCTTTTCTTTTCCCCTTCTTTCTTCTTACAACAACCAGAATATTCCAAAGAAAAAATAAAGCAGTCCCAAAGTTATCAATCAGTCCAAACCAAGGCAGAGTTCTCACTTTCTCCTCCTGGGGTAGTATCAATCAGAGAAAAAGAAAGTCCAAATCTGTTTCTTAAAATCTTATTGCCATATATTTTAGTCTTCAAATCCTTAAGGCATCTCCTCCAACAAAGTCTTAGCATACAAATATATTTTTTTTAGTCCTCTCTCTTCCCACTCATCGCTTAAAACCAGTTTTCACCTAAAAAAAATAGGTTTCATAATATCCACTTATTTATTCCATAGGAAAAGAGGGTAAGCTTTCCTTTCAGCACCACCAAACTGCCGCTTTTTTCCTCTTCTAGAAGGTATCATTCAGAAAGTCATACTTTTCAGGAATTTTGTTAAATATGTCTTAGAGTCCTAGGAACCAAGAAAAACTTTCTCCTTTCAAAAACTTTCTCCACTTCCTCCTGCGCATTCTTACCCAGCTGCCAGCTTCTTTGTGGCGGCCATTACGGACCGCCGCTGCACGTCTTGGGAAAAGGGGTTCTGCCGGCCGGGGAGGGGTCTGCAACACCCCAAACCCCTCTCCGGATCCCCTACCTTCAGCTGCCCCTGCAGGGCAGCCTAGCTCGTACCCGTCCGGATCGGGCCCCAAAAGCGGCTAGCGCAGCAGGGATCGCGCAGCCGCGAATCCCTGCCGCTCGCGGCCGACAAACCGGAAGTCCCTCTTGAACTGTTCACTTTTGATCTGATGTTGCCTTACTCAACATTATGTGTGCCTTTCAATTATAGAAGTATCCATAACATTCTACGTAAAACCATGATGGCGAACCTATGGCACGCATGCCAGAGGTGGCACGCAGAGCCCTCTCTGTGGGCACATGCGCTGTCATCAGCTGCTCTTCGGGTTTCCAGTGCATGCGTGTGCACCAGCCAGCTGGTCTTCACGCATGTCAGAGCACCAGCCAGCTGATCTTCAGGTTTCCTGCACTCCAGCATGCACGAAGACCAACTGGCCAGCGTGCGCATGCGCACTTGCCAGTGGGTCTTTTGGTTTCCGGTGCTTTGGTGTGCACACGCATGCACGCATTCCAGGTTGGGCACTTGGTGCCGAAAGTTTTGCCATCACTGACTTAAACTGTGAAATGGGTTTAGGGAAATATCAGGAGAAGCTAACCATGATCAATTTATTACAAAAAAATAGTACTGTGCCAGTGGTGGGATTCAATTTTTTTACTACCGGTTCTGTGGGCATGGCTTGGTGGACGTGGCAGGGGAAGGCTACTGTAAAATCTCCAGTCAGAGATGGTATTTGCCGGTTCTCTGAACTACTCCAAATTTCCACTACCGGTTCTCCAGAACTGGTCAGAACCTGCTGAATACCATCTCTGTACTGTGCCATGATGAGTACACTTCATAGATCCATGTTGGTTTAATGTGGGCTGGTAGATGGGCATTTTCTGACTAATCAATCTAGGGCTGAGCAAGATTGATTGGCCTAAAGTCACCTCAGGTATCTCTTAATATTTTAAAAGTAAAGCAAATATTTTCACTGATGCTGCCTTCTGAAGTTGATAGAGCATGGATGTCAAACTCAATTGCCTCATGTGACGTATTGTAACATATTACAACATTTTTTGCCTTTGTGGAGCCAGGGTGGGCGTGGCCTGAGTGTAATGCATCTGGTCCATGAGCCGCCACTTTAACACCCCTGTAAAGCTCAGCCAGAAGAAAGGAAGAATTCAATATGTCTGCATTTCCATTATTAACTGATCCTTTACTGGAAGAGATAGAGGCAGTGTATTTTTTCTTGGAATTTTAATTTTTAATTCACGGATTCTTTCTATATCTTGTGTTCCTCCTAGATAGCCAGTTACCGTAGCTACCAGAAGGAGCCTAGAAACTTTTGAAAGTAGTCCCTAACAGCTTTGCATGGCATTCTTAACTTGTTACTAGTTTGCAGGATAATAGCCTGGGCCTGCCAGGGCTTGAATAAAGTGCCAGCCTTTATTGTAGTCCCTGTTTTAAAAGCATATTCAGGTCAGTTAATTTCCTAATCCCCAAACAGGAAAAAATAATAACATATGTGGTCTTGACACACACAAAAATCGCATATAACTAGAAGGTATTCATCTCTACAATTCTGATACTTTAAACTAAAATCATGTATGCATTTATTGGAGCAGAAGGGGGGGTCGCTTTTTAATGCCAAGGGGATGCATTATGATCATGAATGTTTTTGTCATGAACCAGGAACAGGCTGTGACAAAGAAGTGGATGTGCAAAACCTAAATTTATGAGAAAACATTACTGGGAGAAATGTACAACTAACCGCATATATTTGTAAAGGCTAGACTTTTACATCAATGCAGCCTGATTAACTCTCCAGAGTCACAATATTAAATTAAGCATTAATGAAATATTAATTCCAACTTTGCTATAAATATAAATTATACATGCTCTGAGAGAATCTAGGTAAAGATAATGTCTTCTTTGAGTCAAGCTCAGTTCCTGATGACTCCATAGACAAGCCTTATGCTTCATACTACTTCATCTGGGTGATCTTCTTCTGACCACAATATTCTGGCCTGGGGTCTTCTGCAGGAATGTTCCAAAAAGGTAAGATTGTGGCTGTACTGACATAATCAAAGTCTGCCCTTTTTACAGCATATGTTCCACTTGTACGTACATATGCTTGTTTAAAAAAGGGCTGGAGTTTCAATTGTCAGACATGCCCTTCTCTTCTCTTATGTCTCAATTCAGCCTACAGCCTTGCTATTTCCTGGTGCCTTCTATACAAATACTGAACATCTCCCAGACATTTGAAGGATAAACAAGCATGTAAATTATATGATGTTGGATCTGGAAAATGTTGGACTAAATTGCTCATGACATGAAAAGCAAGCAAATTGATATTCTGTTTGTTCAGAGGCAGTGTCCTTCACTATTTGAGTAACCGTGTTCATATACTATATGAAAAGAATGGTTGGTTTGATTTTGCTATAATTTATTGTATAAAACCAGTCTCTGGGTTTTGTAAAACAATGGTTTGTAAAATAGCACAATGTGTGGACTCGGTGAACTGCATTACATTCAACCTATCATGGTTAATACACTTAGCTTTAGGCTAATCTGCGAACAGTTGAGGCTTATTTAATAAATGTGGTTAAAGAAACTATACTTATCAAAGTGTGTCAACCTAATCAATGAGAACTAAGTTCTATTTGGGTATGGAATTTAATTCGCCAAGAACACTAATATTCTCTTTCTGCACCACCACTTAGCAATGACCTACTAAATGCAGATGTTTGAAAGAAAACTTACACAGGCATATACTGTAGCTTTCGGTATAAACAAACAAACAACTTTTTACACTGTGACAGAGAGGTCATATCATTTGCAGCTCTTTCTTATACAAGCATCTAGTCTGTGGAAAAGCAGCAGCAGCTGATGAGAAAACAGAGGTTTGGTGTAAGCATTTTCTTTATGCAGGAAGATGTACACTCCAAGAAGCTTGTGAGAATTAGTCTCTTCTTTGCTTGATGTCTCTGAATTGACTCTTCACTTCTGGCTATAACATTTGGGGACTTATGCAACTAAGACCAGATGATTTAATAATAGCCACTCATTCTCTCAATAGATACATATCTGGTTTTTAAAGCTGTTTTTTCAAGATGGAGAAAAATAATAATTGTTATATCTGTTATATTTGACTGGAGAAGCTAACAGAACTATTATGCTGTTTTACTGCTTAATCATAACAAATCTGTTCAGTTCCTCTGTTTTAAATTGAGTGGGAGACTAACTTCCGAATGAATGTCAGGGTTTTGTTTGGGGGGGAAAAATCAACCTTAGAGAAAGAAGGGAGTGGGATGGGTGATACAATGAAATGCACACACACACACCCTGCATATTGTAAATACAGGCTAATTTATTCATAGAAAAGAAAAGAATCAACAAATACTATGTGATAAATATTGCTGTCCAATTATTTAATCAGTAATTTTTTTTGATAAACTCCAAATATTCAGAAATTCAGAAATTAAAATCAAGCTTCAAAAGTAGAAAAGAATTCAAATACAAATTCTCCTTTTCTATCCCTTGGCAGATTGTACTATTATGTTACAATAAAATATTACTGGTTTAATTATGATTTGCTAGTTAGATGAGTGGATCTGCACCATGCATCCTGTGATAAACTGTCATATAGAAAGAATAATCATTGGGCTCACTTCATTTAGACAAAATCAAGGCAGCCACAACATGGTTTATACCAGGCTTCAGATGGCATTTGCTTCATTCCTCTCTCTTCCTTAGAGGACAGGTTTGCCTATTAGACTTTGGTGAGGAATTCAATAGAATAACAGCAAACAATAAAAACTGGCACAATAGAGCAGGTCACATTTATTATGATCTCTGCTCATCCGTATCCCTAACGTCCTCTTAATATTTTTATTTATTCATTCATGCATTCATGCATACTTATATTCATATGCATAAAATTGAATCCTGCTATTTACACTCAAGCCAGTTTGAGACTAGTATGGAGCACAATTATTTTTGCAGTCTGAAAAGCTCTACACGTTTTAGACTATGACCCACTTCCTCAGGCTTTGAAAAGATCCAGAGGTCCATCTGTAAGTTTAGATATATGGGCTTAGTTTCCTTTAGCAACAGATTATTGAAGACATATAAAATTCACTAGTAGTTGATTATACCGTAGCAATAGCAGTAGCACTTAGACTTATATACTACCTCATAATGCTTTACAGCAGTCCTCTCTAATGGTTTATATAGAGTCAGCATATTGCCCCCAAAATCTGGCTCCTCATGTTACTGAACTTGGATGGATGGAAGGATGGCTGAGTCAACCTTAAGGAGTCGATATTTCCATATATAGAGGGTGATTTGGTTTTTTTACAATTCTTGTTCTAATTACTAAGACTCTAAGCAATGTATAGCAAAACAAGAATAAATATAAAAGAAACATGACAATAAATTAACCAGACACTCAAGATAAGCACTTCCGATCAGTTCAACTGCAGGATCTGAAAACATGTGGGGCAGTGGAAAACATGTAGGGTAGACAACATCCTCACAGTTTCCCCACTTAGTATATATAATAGGTCTGGGTGTTTGTCCACCAGCATGTCATAGATCAGGGGTCTCCAACCTTGGCTACTTTAAGACTTGTGGACTTCAACTCCCAGAGTTCCTCTGCCAAGGTTGGAGACCCCTGTCATAGATGACTCTAGTCTTATTCCACTGCTTTTACCAGCTGCAGCTGGAAACCAACCTTTTATCCATTTGGGTTCAGGACCGGGGCAATCACCAGAGAGATACACATTAATATGTGTCCCCTTTCCTACTAACACTGGAAATAATTAACTAGCTTCTGTACCATTAAAAAAAGAAGAAGTCAGCTCAGTGGAGAAGCTAAATAACCCCATGTCTTACATTATGCACGAACTAGGCCTGCATGTTGTTCATACTAGAGAATCACTTGAAATGAGGAAGAGTAGCTGCTGGAAGACACTAGCCCTTCCCAAATCCCACATAGAATGACTTTGAGAATACAGCAGCAGCTCTGTGCCTTTCTGATGTTTAGGTTGCTATTATTATTTTTTTATTTTTTTTATTTATTTATTTGATTTGCCAATTGTTTACAAGATAATAAGTATAAGTGTATACATAGTTGTGAATACATGAAATGGATACATATAAGAAAAATAAAAGAAGAATAAGAGAAACAATAGGACAGGGACGGTAGGCACGTTGGTGCGCTTATGCACGCCCCCTACAGACCTCTTAGGAAAGGGGTGAGGTCAATAGTAGACAGTCTAAGGTTAAAGTTTTTGGGGTTTGGGGAAGAAACTACAGAGTCGGGTAGAGTATTCCAGACATTGACCACTCTATTGCTGAAGTCGTATTTCCTGCAATCAAGTTTGGTGCGGTTAACTTTGAGTTTGTATCTATTGTGTGCTCTTGTGTTGTTATGGTTGAAGCTGAAGTAGTCATTGACAGGTAGGACATTGCAATGTATGATTTTATATACCATGCTTAAATCAGACCGAAGACGGCGTAATTCAAGGTTTTCTAGTTCTAGAATTTCAAGTCTGGTGGCATAAGGTATTCTACAACGAGTAGAGGAGTGGAGAACTCTTCTTGTGAAATATTTCTGGACTTTCTCAACTGTGTTAATATCGGATACATAATGTGGGTTCCAGACTGATGAGCTGTATTCGAGTATTGGTCTAGCAAATGTTTTGTATGCTCTAGTTAGTAGTGTGATATTACCAAAGAAAAAGCTACATAGGATTAGGTTAACAACTCTTAATGCCTTTTTGGCTATGTAGTTGTAGTGGGCTCTAGCACTTAGATCATTAGAGGTGAGTATTCCAAGGTCCTTTACAGAGCTTGGGTCATCAACAAGATCTTGACTATTCAGGTTGTATTTTATTTTCTGATTTTTTTTGCCAATATGTAAGACAGCATTTATTTGTTGAGATTTGAAGTTGTCATTTGTTAGACCATTCTGATACATAGTCAAGATCTTTTTGTAGGGTAGCAGTATTGTCTGTGGTATTGAACAGCTTTACATCATCAGCGAAAAGAACGCAATTGCTCTTAATATGATCACAGAGGTCATTTATGTAGAGTATGAAGAGAGTTGGTCCTAGAACACTGCCTTGGGGGACACCACTATTGACAGGTACAGAATTTGATAGGACGCTCCCAATTTTGACCATTTGTTGTCTGTTTGACAGGAATGCTTCTATCCAGTTATGCAGTTGTCCAGAGATACCATAGGATTTTATTTTTAGGAGTAGTTTGTCGTGTACCACTGAATCAAAGGCTTTACAGAAGTCTATGTATTGCTTTGCCCTGGTCGAGTTGTGTCGTCCATATGTTTTTGCAGTGTAAGAGTTGCAGATTACAGGATAGTTTTTTTCTGAAACCAAATTGTTTATTGGAGAGTAGGTTGTTTGTCTCTAAGTGGAGGATGATGGATTGGTTAATAATTGATTCCATGACTTTACAGGTGACGCAGCATAAGGAGATTGGTCTGTAATTTTCAACTAGGCTTTGGTCTCCCTTTTTGAAGATGGGGATGACTGTGGCTTGTGACCATAGGTTAGGCAAGGAGCTGGTCCTGAAAGATTTTTCAAAGATTATGCTTAGAGGTTTGGCTATGGCAGTGGATAGCTTTTTTAAGAAGTAGGCACATATTCCATCCGGTCCAATAGATAGAGATGGTTTTAGATTGCCTAGTGCTTTTTCAACATTGTCTTCTGTAAAATCGATATGTATTCGATCATTGTTGTTATCTGTGGTACGGCTAGGAAATACTGGGCATGATCCATTGCTGTTTACAAATACTGAGCCGAAGAATGTGTTAAAGATGTTGGCTTTAATGGTGTCGTCGTTGCAGTCTTTACCATCAGGTCCTATCAGGGGTGGGATGGACCTTGAGTCTTTTAGTTTGTTGTTTACAAAATTGTAAAAAGCATGGGTGGAATTGGTGCTTAGAAGGTTTTCCTCTTGTTTAATGTGATAATTGGTGCATTCGGTCTTTATCTGGTGGCATAAATTTTTGTATCGGCTTTTGAAATTGGTAACGTGACCAGATTTGTTTTTCCGCCAGAGTGATCTCTTTTTGGATTGAAGTTTCCTTATTGTTATGGGTAATCTGCTTTTTTGTTTTGTTTTGGGAGTTATTGTTGGTACATATAGTTTGATGACTCTTTTGACTTCAAGTAAAAATGGTCTTCAACAGTATTGCATCCAGTGAATAGAGATTGCCAATCAAGGGATGAGAGATCGTTGTCTATAAGATCATAGTTGCCTTTTTTGAAGTTACAATTGGGGATTACATCATTGTGGTGATTTTTGTGTGGGCGTATGTTGAGACAAAAGTCAATCATATTGTGGTCACTGCTGGAAAAGAGTTCTTTAGTTTGTATTCCGTAAATTAAATTCAAACTATTGCAGAAGATGAGATCGAGGCAGTTGTTTAGTCTAGTGTTGTTGGTTACTAGTTGTTCCAGTCCCAGATTTGTAATAACATTGTAGAAGGTTGTGTGTATGATTTCAGTTGTACAATCATCCTGAGAAAGGGGAAAATGTCATGCCTGATAGAAGGTGCTGAGCTGCAATTCCCTGGAAAAAAAGATTATAACTTCCAAAGACAATGCAATAAGCACATCATCGATCAGAATGGATTTCCTCCCCTCTAATTACTGAGGAAGCTTACCTAGCAGAGTCTCCTCCAGTTTTTCCCACAACAATAAGTCTGGTTGGCTTAAAGTTACCTATTGAGTTTTCATAGATGAAAGCAGACTTCAACTTGGGTTTCCACGCTGTCATACCAATACCTTCATCACTATTGTGCACCACATCAAGATTTATGATATTAAGTCAAATCCAAGAGTGCCTGGTGTTTGATGCAAGTAATTAAAAGTTCTTTGGACCTTGGCTACAGCTGAGGACTTCTTGGGGCAGGGATGACAGCAAGCAATGTCTCAGCACTTACCCGTGACAGTTGACTTTTAATTAAAAGGGAATGAGACATATCAATGATCAGTTAAATGATCATTTTTAATTTCCATGCGGAGAAGAGAACATACAGGAAACACCCACACACTCTTATTTCTCTTAATTTCAATTAATTTCAAAAGCCTGAAGCTAAAAGTACATCTTTCCTCCAATTATTTGCGATTGACACTTGGAGAAGTCAAGGCAGAAAACAAATTTCATTTAATGTCTCTTTCTCTATGTCTTGTTTATTTAGCATCGTGGAATTCTAAAATAAAGTTTCTTTTAACAAGTAAAAGAACTCTCTTCCATATTATCAAAAACAGGCTTTGGGAAAAGATAATTTTTCATCTGATAATCTTTAAGGTAAGATGAATTTATACACTGCTCCCACATATCCATATCTAATTGCTATGTAAAATTTCAGTGATATAGCTTTCTGATTCTGATAATGGGATGCAGACTGATGGCAAAGCAACGTTTGAACTGGGCTCAGAATTTGCAACTGGCCCTTGTGACTCAAATGACAAACACTGTGAAATAGTGAAATGACACAGAACAAACATAGATCACCATGCCTGTTCCATACTTACAACAGTTCATTGAATGACCGTTTGAAATTACAATGGCACTGAAAAAAGTGAGCTATAACTATTTTTAATCTTTATGACCATCACATAGCATCCCCATGGTCACATGGTTTAATGCTTGACAACTGGTCCATATTTATGACAGATGCAGTGTCCTGGGGTCATGTGATCACTTTTTGTGACCTTCTGACAAGCAGTGTCAATGGGGGAAGCAGATTCATTTAATAACCAGGTTGCTAGTTTAACCACTGTAGTGATTCACTTAAGAAATGTGGCAAGAAAAGTAATAAAATGGGACAAAACTCACTTAGCAAATTTCTCACTTAGCAATATAAAATCTGGGCTCAATTGTGATAGTAAGTCAAGGACTACCTGTACGGTTCCCATTCTTTACCTTCATAGAATTATGTGGACAGAAAATGCAAGCAACATGCTGCAGATGTGATAGCTAGAAACTTTTAAAAATAGTTCTAAGCTATCATGCCTTGTTTGTTTTGTTCATTTAGGTTACACCACATGCTTTGATTTTACATGTTGTGCTGTATAAATACAGGGTTACTGTGTTTCAAATTAAAGCAGTATTTATGCATGGATTTGTCTGCTCATGATGCCAATCAAACTGTACCATACTGAAAGGTACATCTTCAAATATTTGTAGCTGAGACAATGCTGAGCAGAAAGCAGAAACAATTATCCTAATTCTTAAATGCTAGAATTTAGGAACCTAGTTACTAATTATATTCTGAATTGATGTGAAGTCATCTTATAATATGACTTTATATTCACAAGGAAATAATAATTTAACATTTAATACACAAGCCAAAAGCATTAGCAGATTTATTGCGGAAAGTGAGTGGTATAAATTTCATTATTAACTTTTATTTTTCTACTTCATAATGCAAATGAACCCAGCACATGTTTAAAACAAATGCAATTTTCAAAACAGGGTTGCAGAATGCTAAACAGCATACACTTAAGTTGAATGGGATCAATGCAGAAGAATATATGACTGCATTTTAACGCTTTATGTACATCAGCTATGGATTTTTTAAAATATTCTTTTTCTCCACATAGTTTCTTAAAAATTCATATAGATGTATTTGATAGTGAATGACATTAAAGCCTTTCTACACTTGTGATTTGCTGTGGCTCCAGAAAGTTTCCTCTCCTCCAATTTGTACATCATCTACATGAAAAAAAACTCCCTAGTTAAGGGTCATACCTACTCTCTAAACGTGAGGAACAACAGGAGTCCTTGACTTACAACAGTTCATTTAGTGACCATTTAAAGCTACAATAGCATTGAGAAAAGTGACTTATGACTGTTTTTCACATTTATAACTGTTGGAACATCACTTTGGTCACATGATCAAAATTCAAACACTTAGCAATTGACACATATTTATGACATTTGTTTGATCACTTTTTGTGACCTTTTGACAAGCAAAGTCAATGGAGAAGCCAGCTTCACTTAATCACCAGGTAACTAATTTAACAACTGCAGTGATTCACTTCATAACTGTGGGAAAAAAGGTCATAAAATGGGGTGAATACACTTAACAAATGTTTCACATAACAACAGAAATTTTAGACTCAATTGTGGTTAAAAGATGAGGACTAACTGTACTAATAAAGCCTTCATTTGCTTGTCTCCGGGGAAATACTTTTCCCAAAAGGTATCTTCAGTGAAGTCCAATCCCAGCATCTATCTCCACAGCTTTGAAATGTCTTCCATTTCATTTTCATCCTTTGTGCAGCTAATTCAGCATGTCACTATATTTATTTATTTTATTTATTTATTTATTTATTTTGATTTGTCAATTGCTTACAAGATAATAGGTATAAGTATATACATAGTTATGAATACATGAAATGGGTACATATAAGATTTCCTCAACTCTTTTGGAAGGGCTCTAAAACAATGTTATTCTACTACAGCTTGCACTGCTTTCGAAGATTACCTCTAAAATATGAGCTGAATTCCAAGAGCTTGCACTATCTTCTCTCTCCTTCATCCTATTTGCTTTGGTAGCACAGAATTCATATAATACTAAAAATATATTATAGAAATTATTAGAGCCATATAATTTAAATGACATTTTTAGAAATGTTCACTATTATGTTGAGTTACTAAGTATTACATTAAACAGTTTCATCTACAATTGATTTGGTGAATTGAATTGATGATATCAGGATATCATGTTTTCAAGGATATAGAGTCCAATTAACTTCTTCTGACACAAAGATTTGATTGGTAAAATTTTGCTTCTTGAAAAGATTTTGCTGAGAATTATATTTAACTGAAATCTTGTGCATAGATCAATGGACATCAGCTGACAGTTTATCTCTCAAAAATGTATGACTGTGGCCAATTCTTAATTTAGAATAATTATAAAGCAAACATTCACTGAGATATTGATTTATTGAATTTTGCACAATGAGTTTTGTTCTGTTTAATTCCTCTAACTTCACTGCAGTTTCCTTTAGAGAGGTGAAATTGTAAACACAACATTGTATTTATACTGCTTGGATACGTGTTACTTTCCCTCATGGCTTTCAATTCACAGTCATGAATTTTCAACATTTGGAATGAGATTAATCTTTAAACTGCAGTCACGGGAAACTCTTTACATACGGAATTGGTCGTAACTTACACAAACTGCACGTATATTGATACTGAAACTGCACATTTTATTGTTGTTCAAAATTCCTTGTATTGCCCAGTCAGTTTATTCATATTTGAAGTGTGATAGGTTCTGTTGCATAATATATCATTATATTTATGCTATCAATACTGTGAGTAGCAATCACCATCAAGTTTGAAATTATACATTAGTTAGCTTAGAGACCCGCTCAAAATCAAGATACTTTCAGCCGTCAAGAAAAAAAACCCAGTGGAAAGTTACCTATAAGCTATTTTTAAGTATGTGGGACTCAGGTAACTTATTCTATGTGAAATTCAAAACTGAAAAGGAAAACTTGAAGAAAGTTTATACAGGTCTGAAATCCTATATGTTTGTGTGACGTTTGTCTCTAGAAACCCAAGCCATTAGTTAAGCTTAGAATTCCACTGGTTTTTCAGTATTTGGTAACAATACTATTTTGAACAAAGAAAATTTAAAAAAATCGTGTCAAAACTGCATGATTTGTGATCTATATGCTGATTGGACTTCACTACACTATAAATATGTCAACAACAGGACTCATCTTAAACAACAAAAACAGGTTATAAACATTTGTAAGGTACACCAAAGGCAAAAATATAAAAATGTTGAGTTCATTTCATTTTTGCAATAAATCTATTTATTTGTTTAAAGAACAGTAATGCTTATCCTGGGAAGCATACTATTCTTTTTTTCTCTAGCTCTACAAGTCTCTTCTGAGTCTTGTCAGAATGTATTTTTTCATTATCCCTCAGATGTAACCTTCATGAGATTTTGTACGCAAACCTGCTTTTGAACAGCCAAGAAAGAAGTGTTACTTTGGTTTTAACTACTTTTTTCAATAGTCAATTTTTAGTAATCACAATATCGTGAAGCCATGTTTGATTCAGATGTCTGTCAAAGATCCCCTTTTTGATTCAGATGTATGTCAAAGAAGTCCATATTCTTCCATGTGTGAGGACAGTTCATAAAGGAAGAAAAAAAATCTATTTTGCTACCCCATGCCTTTATTTCACTTTTCAATGTATTTTTTCACCTGTTCCTTTTTTTTTAAGCCAAGCAACCAATTTATTCTCCAGTGATCTCCACAGTCAGCAGGAGAACATCCACAGCTATAAAATACTGCATATCTACAGACAAGTGTGGAAGACAGAGCAATGCCACATCATTTCTGATTATTTCGCACACAAAAATGAAAGCCAATAATTTTACAATTGTTAACCAGTGAACTTTATAGAAATTAATTGTATGAAAAAAATAAAAAAAATGCATCTTCATATTTACATGCTGAAGGGTGACATTTCAGTGAGCAAGACAGGGCAGTTGCCTAAATGGCCGGTTACATTATTCTATCATCAGACTAATAGCAGAGCAACTACTTTAGTTCCGTGCAGAAGAAACAAATTTGTGTATCCTCAAAGAGCAAGAAAGTTAGTATGGTCTTAAAATAGACTGAATGGCTAAGCACAGTCAGATCTATTTAGCATGTGATAATATATTATCAGGAAATAGAAAAGCTGTAGAAAAACTGGGAAAAAAATCCTAGAAGAAGGCAGCGGCCATGGATACCATTTCCATATAGTTACAAAAAAAACATTATTATCATCAATTCCTAAGGCATCAGGAACTGAGTGTGACTTAGACATATTACTGTGTTAATGAAGAAGATTCCAATCCACAAAAGTGCCAGAATAAGATGACCCAGCCATTCTATCTTAAACGTTTAATTAGAAAGAAAAAGGTGAAAATTAGGAACCTTTTATTTGGCAATTAAATAATTTAAAATGCACTTTAATAATCACAAATAAATTTATAAAAAAATTTAAAAAAAAAAAAAAAAAAAAAAAAAAAGGGGTTAAAAAAAAAAAAAAAAAAAAAAAAAAAAAAAAAAAATTAAAAAAAAAAATTCCTCTTAATAAACCTTAAAAAAAAAAAAAAAAAAAAAAAAAAAAAAAAAAAAAAAAAAAAAAAAAAAAAAAAAAAAAAAAAAAAAAAAAAAAAAAAAAAAAAAAAAAAAAAAAAAAAAAAAAAAAAAAATAATAAAAAAAAAAAAAAAAAAAAAAAAAATTTTTTTTAAAAAAAAAAAAAAAAATAAATTTTATTTTTTACTTTACTTAATATTGAGCTTCTATTTGCAATATCCCCTAATAAATATAATTTAAATACATGCTTATATAAGTAACAAAGCATTTCAAAATATGTATTTAACACAGGTTTCCCCAAATATATTGGAAAGCTATTGTTTGGTGTATTTTCCTGCATACATATTCTAATTTAATTATTGAGATATAATCTTTTTTTAAAATTATCTAAATAGAGAATTTTTTAAATGCAAATAACTATACTTTATACTTTTTAATGCAAATTTCAAGTATATACTGTTTTACACAATCTTTTGTAAACAAATCATGCTATGTGTGCATTTTTTGACTGGAGAAGGATCAATAGCATTAAATCTATTCAATGCCATGTCACAATGGATTCCATTTTATTTAAGCTTTTATACCTGTTCTCATGGAAATCCCATGTTGGATTTATTTTAAATATGAATTGTACATATCCTTGCAGGAGTTTCTGTTGTCATGTCATCATTGTATGATGTGTGCAACCAGAAATATATGAATATGCAACCATATTGTTAATCTTAAATCATAAGTGCTTGCATTTTGAAAATAAAATTAATATCATAGGTCTTATGATTTAAAATATGACTATTACCTTACTTTGAATTAACAGGTTAAAGGTGATAGTGAAACTTCTACTAGTTTACAATACATTTTAAAGTAGACAGAAAATAAATATTTAAAGAAAAATTCATTGTTTTATCAGGAAACAGCAGTTGTTTCTTCATTAAAATTCTTCAAAAATTATTGCATTGATTCTGATTTTCAAATAAATGAGGAAATTTTAAGAAATGATATAAATTTTAACTGTTTTCCTATATTAGTGTCACATTTCTGATTTTGACTGGATTAATTGGATAAACATTAGTGCTTGAAGGAAGTTCTCCTGCTTGAAATTCATTGTTCAACACCTAGTAGATAAAATAGAATACATTAGCTTAACAAGATATTACTAAATATCTTGTAAGTGACAGTTTTAAAAATCAGAAGCTTGATCCAGTAAATTTATAAAAACCTTGCCTATTTACTTAATAGTTTGGGCCAGAGATGGTATTCAGCAGGTTCAGACCAGTTCTGGAGAACCGGTAGCAGAAATTTTGAGTAATTCGGAGAACCGGCAAATACCACCTCTGACTGGAGATTTTACAGTATCCTTCCCCTGCCACGCCCACCAAGCCATGCTCACAGAACTGGTAGTAAAAATTTTTTGAATCCCACCACTCGTTTGGGCCATACAATACTTGAAATTGGCTTGAATTTTGAACCCATCTATTTTTTCTTAATATTATATATGAACCAGGCCAATAAATCTAACAAATTCATAAGTGCACCAACGTGCCTACCATCCCTGTCCTATTCTTTCTTTTATATATTTTTATTTTTCTTATATGTATCCATGTATTCATAACTATGTTTTTACTTATACCTATTATCTTGCACGCAATTGACAAATAAAAATAAAATAAATAAGTTAACCCCAGAATCTAGATACTTATGATTGATTATATCCTTGTTTACTGGAAACTAAATGACTTTATGACTGACTTAGCCATGACTAATTGTACCTTGATCAGAGTCCAATAAATTAAGTGATCAATTGTCTTTCTTTCAGAAATATGACTCCTGAAAGATGATAATAGACTTTTCATTCTTCAGTTGATTTGCTTGCCACATAAAACAACTGTTCTATATTCATGAGTTGACATTTAAACAGGATCTCTTGCCAAATAATTTTTAAAAGTAGTACTATATGTTCTATAAGAAGGGGATCATGTCAGAGAGAAGTGGACTCTTTTGCATGCAGAATTGTGGACTCCTATGTTATTGCTACCACAAAAAGTATTAAATAAAATACCAATGGAAATAAATATCAGTCCTTGGAAAATGACCAAAAATCACAGTGGAAAATTTAGTAAGAACTGTACTTTCTCTCATCCTATCTTAAAGCTGTTTTTGTATTACTCTAATTTCTTCATATACATTATATTAATCAGCTGATAGTGGATCACTATATTGTGGTGCCACATTTTTATTTAATACATTTCATTCCATCTGTATATGAAATAAAATGCTTCCTAAATGGATTCACAGTTTGGTGATCTGACAATATTATTACACAGCCCATCATAATTGTCTTTTTGTATGCTTTGTTGTAATACTTGAAAGAGATATGATTTATTAACTAAAACACATGTGCCCTCTATCCTTGACTTCTTTTCATCATCACACAGCAAAGGTTAGGATGCCAGACACTTGGGACAATTTAGGTGGTTGGTAGGCTAGCAGGAAGATCAACAGGAAGAGAAGGAAAAGCATTTTCTTTAGTTGCAAAAAGACAGTGTGGCACTTATGCAGCCCAGGAACGAAATGGGCCAATTCGCCACAGCCAACTAACCACAGCCAGCTACTCTGGGACAACTTGCCAGGGCCAACTCACCATGGGAAAACTTGCTACAGGACAACTTAGCAATTCAATTTAATTATTTAAAATAAATAAAAAATATTTTAATTTTTGTCATTCACATTTCATTCTGTCCCTCCTTTTGTATCCTTTCTTTAATGATTCAATTCCATCAGGTTGGTTTTTTTAGTATAACTCTTACTCTGCAGCAAGTTGTCCCACACAGAGTTGGCCATAGCAAGTTGTCCCGTGGCAAGTTGGCCATGGCAAGCTGGTTGTGATGAGTTGGCTGCGGTAGAGTTGGCCATGGTGAGTGGGCCATGGCGAGTTGGTTGTGGCAAATTGTCATAGACACCCAGGGATTGGATATGAGTAAACTGAGATTGTAGGAAATATCTTGAGAGATTATAGGTCTCTTTACATGCAGGTGTCTAATTTTTAAGGTAAGTACCGGTAGTTATGAAATGCCAATTTATACTTTTACTTGCAAGTCTCAGAATATTGGCCAAGAAAAAGAAGTCATCTTTATAAACTATGTTACAATCTCAAAAAGATTATTCCACTTACCTCTGATGAAGAGCTCACATTCAGATCTTGCTTTGTATCATAAACATATTTTGTAACTGGGAAGGAAGTGTGATCTCCTGCAAAACAGAAGAGAACATATACAATAATAATGGTAGTGAACTAAAATGGTAGTCCCCTAAAATGGGAGGAACTATACAGGTAGTCCTTGACTTTTAACAGTTCATTTAGTGACTATTCAAAACAACGGCACTGAAAAAAGTGACATGACCATTTTTTACACTTACAACCATTGCAGTATTCCCATGGTCACGTGATCAAAATTCGGACAGTTGACAATTGTCTCATATTTATGAAATCACAATGTCCTGGGATCATGCTATCACCTTTTACAACCTTTGACAAGCAAAATTAATGGGGAAGCCAGAGTCACTTAATAACTTTTGTTACTAACTTAATGACTGCAGTGATTCACTTAACAACTGTGGCCAGAAAGGTCTAAAATCTTAACAAATGTCTCACTTAACTACAGAAATTTTGGGCTCAATTGTGATCATAAGTCAAGAACTATTTGTACCTTGTTTCAGAAAGAAAAATAATTGAGAATTTCCTGAAAACAAGCAGATAGCTTGTCGTGGAACAAAATAATCTGTACATATGTTCTGTTGATATTTTCTTAAAACACCAGTGAGAAACTGAAAAAAAGGGTTCAAGTAACTCATAAATGTTAATATCACAATGCTTTCTGTGAATCAATAAAGTGGATTCATTTTGTATTTTATTAGGGGGGAAAAGATCAAAAGGTGGTAACATATCTGGAAGCCATCTTATTTGTTTTCTGTGCAAAGACAAGTAGGTGTGAAAGAATCACTATTTCTAAGAAACTTAGAAACTGGGAAAAAAGGCGTTTAGCTTAAGGAAAGTATCTTTTTCAATTACTCTTTTCTTTCATCTCCATCAAATGGGAAGATATGACAAGAAGCCTTACATGGAACCTGAAACTAAACAAGAATAAGACAAAAGTCCAAATTTAGACATAAATTACAACAGAAAATAACTCAGGATTCATACACTAAATTTGAACTGTAGTTTCAAATGACCGACTTGTTGTTTCCAAACCAATGATTTTTCCTCAAATTGTTCAGAACAAATCTTGATTTAGTATTATATGATTTCAGAAAAAATTGTGCAATCTAGCAATAGAAATTACTCAGCTTGCATCCACTTCTATCACATATAGAGCAAAATGTACAAAATAAAACCTACATAAGTAGTTCTACAGGTGCTATGATCAAACAACCCATCATCGATTCCATTCCTTTTTCAAGATACCAGGATGTGCTATGAGTTTAGCAATCCAGATTATATTCTATAAGGGGAAGCAACTGCAAACTTGAAGCTTGCTTCTGTGCTTCTCTCTGCATAAGACTTGGATCCTGGGCCTATATCTAATTGATATACATTTTCAATTAGTTTCCTTTGTAACAATTTGTCTGGAAATATTCTTTTAAATAGAACATTAAGTTTTAATCTGTATATTCCATGTTTTTAAATGAAATTTCTTCACTTCATTTCTTCAGGAAGTAATTCAGACAGCTCACCTTTTTAAATATATTGTAAAAAAAACCCAAGATCCTTCAAGATTTTTCATTTTGTTTTAACTTGTCAACTTAAAAGTTTTCACTGTTCTAGGATTGATATATCTGCGTTTTAAAAAACCCATGCTGACTAAATAATAGGACAGCTGCACAATTGAAGCTTCAGGTCTTTTTGAACTGTATATATGATGTATGTACAATGCACATTAAAGAGATGTGGCTTCAATTAACTTCATGCCTGCAATCTTGACACTATTTTCCTGAGTTACACATACAAATACACAGACACAGTTGCATGCCCAGATAGCAGCAAAGCAAGTGGCTATCTGGATTTTTGCAACCCAGGCTTATTAACCTATACGAAGTTATTTTTTTTCTATTTGGCTTCCAAAGCAGGGTAAAATGGACTAGATACGGTATCTCTTTGCTACCATCTGACAATTGCCAGAATTTTTTCAGGCCAGAAATGGTAGCCCAATACTTTTTTAAGGATAGCTAATATTTGCCTACTTTCTGGCCACCAAAGTACAACAGGGCTGAATTTAAAATGCATATATGAAGTTCTATATAGAACATTCTTTTTTTCATTTAAAGGTTACTTACGTGGCATTTGCTCTGCACTGTAGCCATAGTTTTCCTTTCCACTGTGACTCACCGTTTCCAAATTTCTAGCTTTCTCTTTCTTCCCTGAAATCTTTCTAGAAAATAAAAATACCTGACATTGGCAACCAAATCATTTATAATATATGTATGAATAGAAGATACTGTCCTCAGCCTGGGCTTATCAAACAAGGTTAATATTGTGGAACAGCAAGGTTGGTTCTCCTTCTCTCCCTCCCTCACTCCCCGGCCCAATTTCTGAAATATTCAGCTAAAGCCCTTAGACTTAAGCAATTGCTCTAATTTGGAAGAGAACACTTCAGGTGTAGTGATTCTCTGTTCTTGTCATTGAGGTTTGTACAAAACAAATATTGGTCAATACCAGATTGCCAGTCATATCTAGCTTTGTTAAATAAAAGGTAGCAAAACATTTTCCTTTCTGGAAAAAACTAGTTTGATTGAAACCTAAGGAAACAACCAATGAATCTGCCAGAATAGGAAATGTATTTCTTTGTCAGGATATGTATTTGGAAGAAGTTGGCAGAGGTTTAAGGAAAGGCTTAGCTGAATATGAGTTATATAACATTAGGGAAAACCATTGTGTTCCTTCCTCTAGAAATCCGGAATTCACTTTGAAACATTGCTTGGAGTTACTATTATGAATTTCCACCTAATTTTAATTGGATAACTTTAGGGAGGTTAGTGTGTCCCTCCCTTTAGAAATCTGATGGGGAATCAATCCATATTGACACATTAGTTGGAGTTGTTACTGTGAACTTTCACCTAAAGTCCAATGTTCATATCTGTAAAGAGCAAATGTTACAAAATAGAATATGTTGGAATCTGCCATCTGAAAAACTGTGTTGTATATTATAACATTTGTATTTTGCCAGAATTATGAATAAGGCATTTAAACAGCATCCAAATCCAATGCCTACAATCAATAAACTGCTGGCTATTTTTGCTATAGCAGAAAAGTCTTTAGAAAACTAGATCTTGCCCAACAGTACCAGCATTTAGCAATTTATGATGCTAGAGTAGATATCCAGCCTGTCATCACCCATCATGGGGTATTTTGAATGGAGAATCTCCAAGTAGGATTCTCTTTAACCCCTGTAATATTCCAATGCTTCATAAAGGTTCTACCTTCTGGAATCTCAGGTATTCTGTCACACTTTGATGTTGCTTGATTATTGGATCAACAATGGAGAAAGTTTAGTTGGTACTAAACTTCAGGAGGTTCTGCACCATTTTGACAACTCTGGAATTAATACCAACCAAATGACATTTTTTAGAGTGAGTTGTCTAAAGAGTCATCCTTTTCAAATGCAGCCAGCTAAATTTACTGAAGAATTTAGAGCCAATTGGAGATGACTCTGATCGTTCTTTGTGACTTTGAATGCCTATCAGTTCAACCTAAAAACCATTTCATGGAAGGGTTTTCCTTAACCAGGTGGATTAAGAGAGGAGGGATGGTAAGTATGCTTGGTGCAGGTTAGGCTTACTGCAACTGATCTAGTTCTGAAAAAGCTTTACATCAGGCTTGTCCAACCCGTGCCCACGGGCCGCATGCGGCCCAGGTCGCCTCGTAATGCGGCCCAACGCCCACCCCAACCTTCATGAAAGATCCAGCGAGGAGGAGGAGGAGAGGCAGGCCGAGGCGGCGAGACAAGCAACAGAAAAGGCAGGCAGCCGCAGCCCAAAGTCCTGCCCCGCCACCTCCTGCTGTTGCCGCCACCGCCACCACCGCTGCTGCTTCTGTCCCCCCCGCCGCCGCTGCTTCTGCCGCCGTCGCCGCTGCTGCTTCTGCCCCCGCCACTGCCGCCGCCGCTGCTGCATTTGCAGGAGGAGAGGTAGGCGCGAAGCGGGGCGAGGCGAGCAACAGAAAAGGTGGGCAGCCGCAGCCCAAAAGTCCCACCCCGCCACCTCCTGCTGTTGCCGCCGCCACCGCTGCTGCTTCTGCCCCCGTCGCCGCTGCCGCCACTGCTGCATTTGCAGAAGGAGAGGTAGGCGTGAGGCGGGTGAGCTTTCTTCCCCCCCCCCCACCCCACAAAATTTGGCCGGAAAATTAATAAAAATAAATAATTTGCATGAGGAGAGGTAGGCGGGCGAGCTTTCTTCCCCCCTCCCCTCCACCCCGCAAAATTTTACCGGAAAATTATAAAATAAAAAATAAATAATTTTTAATAAATAATTAATAATAAATAATAATTTTATTTTATTTTATTATTATTTTTAATTTAATTTAATTTAATTATTTAATATTTAATATTTAATTTAATTTAATTTAATTTAATTTAATTTAATTTAATTTAATTTAATTATTTAATTTAATTATGTGCGGTCCAAACCAAATTTTCATCTTCTAATGTGGCCCAGGGAAGGTGAAAGGTTGGACACCCCTGCTTTACATGGAGTTTTTTGTTTTTTTTATTGATTTTTAAAACAAACATGAACAAACAAAACATAAAAACATCAAGCCATCTTCCATATATATACATACAGTGTGCCGGTTGGTTTACAAATTACTTTGTGCTTCCATTTCGTAGTCTTCAATTACAATTACAATTACATTGTATATACTCTCGTACTTTCATCAAATATTAAATACATTAATATCATTATTAATCAATCATTTGGCTATACTTTTATTCATTCATGTTTTACGAAATACCGTATTTGCCGGCGTATAAGACGACTTTTTTGCCCTGAAAAAGATGCCTCCAATTGGGGGGGTCGTCTTATATGCCGGGTCGTCTTATACGCCGGCAAATAGTAATTGGGAAGCACTGCGGCTGCCCGCGGCTGAGGCACTTTTGCGCACCGTGGAAATGAATCCCGTGAAGCCGAAAGGAGCAGCCAGCCTTCTCCCAGCTCCCAAGGAAACGAGGCTCGCACCGCCCGAGCTCCGCTGAGGTATCCGGCTGGGGCTGTCAGGAGTTGTTACCGCTGGCGTGGCTCCGCGCAGCTCCAGTCCCGCGTTGCCTCGGGAAGGAAAAGGCAAAAGCCGCGGCTCTTCCTTTTGCCTTCCCTTCCCAAGGCAACGCGGACTGGAGCCCGCGGAGCCGCGCCAGCAGTAACAACTCCTGACAGCCCCAGCCGGATACCTCAGCTGAGCCCGGCGGTGCGAGCCTCGTTCCTTGGGAGCTGGGAGAAGGCTGGCTGCTCCTTTCGGCTTCACGGGATTCGCTTCCACGGTAGACAAAAGTGCCTCAAAAAAAAAAAAAGTGCAAAAGTGGAAGGCATGCGGAAGAGGGGGCGAGTATATAACAAACTATATTTTGAGTGGAAATGTTGGGGGGTCGTCTTATACGCCGGGTCGTCTTATACGCCGGTATATACGGTAATCATATTTTACTTAATTTGTTTTATAACGGTTCATATTATCATCCCAAATCTATCCTAAAATCATTTGATATAATAAGAAAAGAATGCATCTTTATATATTTATTATTTTCTAAGAATCTACATATTTCATTACTATGTTTTATTGTCTAACCATTGATAGAATAGATCCCAAATTTTATAAAATTGTTTATCATCTTGTTCTCTAATTTCAAATGTCAATCTACTCATTTCAGCACATTCAGCTTTACATGGAGTTTTATCAGCAACCTTAACAATTTATACACGAAGTATAGTTGGGCTGGAGTCTCTATGTGTTACTTAAATTCTTCTATTACAATAATCCATAAAAATACAGGTTGATTTGGTTTTGCTCTTTCTTAGCTTTTTAAAAATTTGTATTTTCAAATGTTTATCTCAGTAAAAACAAGAAAAAGAAGGAAACTGTATTATTAACCATAATTCTGGGATAAGATTTCTTCCTTCCTTTGAGGAAAAAAAATAAAGGTTCTACTGCACATGCCTTAAAAACTGAAGCTGTTGGAAATCTTCTACAAAGATGTGTTAACCATCCAGATTCTTAACTGTGGTGTCTTAATTAATAACAACGAACATTTCTTTCATTTTTAAAGTTGAAAACCCCAGAGCATTCTAACATATCACTTAGCTTTCATCTCTGCAAGTGATTACAACTCATTTTGCTAATTTGGAAACAATTTGTTATCAAGCATTGCCTTTCAAGAGATTGTTTTCAAAGTTCTTAGAAAAGCACAGGATGTAACCTAATTTGCTTGGCAGTTGTGTTCAGTGCACCACTTCCACCTGTCTCAGTTTCAGATCTCTTTCTGTAACAGACATTCTATACTAAAAGCCCACGGAATAGAAGCATGAGTGCAGTGAGCTACTTTGGTACACAGTGACCTCTTGCGGTATATGTATTGATTATTAAACATGAAGGCTTTAAAAAGAAAGGCTGGCTACAAAACAGATGTTTTCTGAAGCCCTGCATTAAAATTTCCATTTAGAGCATTTCTGAAAATTATATTCTTTTTCACCATTTTTGAAAAATGCAAAACCTTGCCTTAACTGTGATTGTGTAAGAAAACATAGCTATCACTAAATACTTTATAATCAGACAAATAAGGAGTGGTTATTCTTCTGTGATCATAAGTTGTATTTACATTTTGGGTTGGGGAGGAGAACCATAAGATGCATGCCATTTTATGAATTGTTCTATTAAACGAGCTGCTTGCTTCGTGAGGTCCCTGAAGCCATTTTATAAGGTCTCATCATCTGCTTTAAGATTGGAAACATGTAGAAACTGTAAAATCAGACACCCCCTCCACAAAATAATAAAGTAAAACACTATGGTTTGGAGATTTGGGAATGAAATAAATTATTGTTGTGCGAGCAAGAATCTGTATTTAGTTCAATCAGGGAAGATGAGAGAGGTATGCAGTAATATTGGTCTTTAGCATGGGCTGAAATTATCCAAAACCATATAAAACTCCTGTTTTAAATTTATTTTATATCTGTTGCTGATTTAAACATGGTACCTAGATCAAAGATTAGCCATTTTTTCTCTATGTACCATTCTTTACAATTTCTCCGTTTTTCTCTTTTGTTTCCCAACCTCTTTGCCTATGATCAACTTTTAAGAATTCAAAAGCTTGCTCATTATTGAATAACTTTTAATTAGATTAATAATACGGCTCTAACATGGCTTATGGCATCTGTCTTCTAGGCAATATGATTTTCAATGGCCACTGAAGCATGCAAGTTTATATCATGGCAAAAATTGTGTTCAGGATAAAAGGCAAAATTTAAAATTGGAACAAGGACAATTGTCTCAGTTTAGTTGGCAACTAGATGAAGGCAACATTATGAGACCAAAGCATGAAAACGATTGCTGGGGCACTAATTTACTTGGACTTCAGTAAGGCATTTGATAAAATAGACCAAAAACTACTACTAGATAAAGGAGAAAAATGTGGGCTACAGCATCACCACCAGATGGATTCGTAACTGGCTGACCAACTGCACTCAAGGTGTAGTCCTCAATGGAACTGCATCAACATGGAGGGAAGAATGAGTTCCCCAAGGCTCTGTTTTAGGCCCAGTACTCTTCAACATCTTCATCAGTGACTTGGACAAGGGGATAGATGGGGAACTCATCAAATTTGCAGATAACACCAAGCTGGCAGGAATAGCCAACACTCCAAAAGATAGGCTTAAGATACAGAAGGATCTTGACAGACTTGAACATTGGGTGCTATCTAACAAAATGAAATTCAATTGTGAAAAAAGTAAGGTTCTACATTTAGGCAAGAAAAATCAAATGCACAGGTACAGTATACGTGGTACCTTGCTCAATAGTAGTAACTATGTGAGAAATCTCAGAGTCCTAGTGGACAACCATTTAAATATGAGCCAGCAGTGTGCAGCAGCTGTCAAAAAAGCCAACACAGTTCTAGGCTGCATAAACAGAGGGATAGAATCAAGATCACGTGAAGTGTTAATACCACTTTATAATGCCTTGGTAAGGCCACACTTGGGATACTACATTCAGTGTTGGTCGCCATGATGTAAAAAAAATGTTGAGACTCTAGAAAGAGTGCAGAGAAGAGTAACAAAGATGATTAGGGGACTGGAGGCTAAAGCATATGAAGAACGGTTGCAGGAACTGGGTATGTCTAGTCTAACGTAAAGAAGGACTGTGATAGCAGTGCTTCAATATCTCAGGGGCTGCCACAAAGAAGGGGGGGATCAAGCTATTCTCCAAAGCATCTAAGGGTAGGACCAGAAGCAATGGGTGGAAACTAATCAAGGAGAGAACCAACTTAGAACTAAGGAGAAATTTTCCTGACAGTTAGAACAATTAATCAGTGGAACAACTTGCCTCTGGAAGTTGTGAATGCTCCAACACTGGAATTTTTTAGAAAAGATGTTGGATAGCCATTTGTCTGAAGTGGTGTAAGGTTTCCTGCCTAGGCAGGGGGTTGGACTAGAAGACCTCAAGATCCCTTCCAACTCTGTTATTCTATTCTATTTGTCCTGTAGTGTAAAAAGCTCACAGATTCAAAAGATTGAGGCCATCATACATTGGGAAATCTTATAGATTACATCTCATTGCAGTTTAAGAGTATTATCTTTTTTCTATGTTGGGTTTTGGTTGTTTGTATTAATGTTAGTTGTGAATACAAAAAATTAAAATATACAAATATACAGACTCAAAAAACAAAGATTCATACAGACAAACGTTACCATAATCTCTGTGGTAAAACTAATTAAACTTTCCTTTAATACATTTGACAGTGAGTTAAATATTTCCTAAATTATATTATGTGGCAGTTATTTCTTACTTCCTATGGGTTCTCTGTTATTTATGTTCTATCAAACATAATGTTCTGTTGTTAATATTTGTTGTTGGATTATACTTATTTATTTTTACCAATGAATTCCTTCTATTGATTGTGTAAAGTACGAGAGAGTCTAAGACTGACATTAACGATTCCTGTTTGTTATTGTATGTATTGTAATCTGTTTCATAAGTTTATTTTCCCCCTTTGATTCCCCTTTTCATTTTTTTTATGTTCTAGCCAATCATACCACTTATTCCAGGTCAAGTAAAATTCCGCCTTCTCTTTTCCTTTTAATTTTAGTGTGAGTTTTTCCATTTCTGCACATTCACAAATTTTTTGAATAATAAATTGTATTGGTGGTATATTAGGCGATTTCCAAAATTGAGCCAGTGAGATACGTGCCGCTGTTAGGATATGGATAATCAAATATTTTACTTTGGAGGGATAACCTTCCTTAATGATATCCAGAAGATACAATCTAGGTTCCCACTCCAATCCACCCTGGACAATTTCTTCTAACCAAGTTTTGATTCTAATACAAAAAATTTTGACCACTGGGCATGTCCACCGGAGATGGAAGTAGGTACCATGGTTCCCTTTGCATTTCCAACAATGTTAGTTGTGATTAAGCAAATACAATATATGTTTTAGCATCAATAAGGGAATTAAAAATTATAATTGTCTTATTACCTTAGCTCACTTTGATAGTTGGACTCTGGAAAAGCAAAAGGACAAATTTTAGAATATAGCAAACAAGTATGGCAACTTACTAGGAAAGCAAAATCTAATGTTTTCATAATGATCTCTGTTTAAAAAGATTGATTCAGCATCTAATGAAAATGTTTGGAAGCACAAGTATTCTTAATTATTCAAACAGACATAGTTGGGAGAGGTGGTTGTGGACGTATACTTTCACTGAAATGAAGCGAATTATCCTTGTGCAGGAACCGAGAACTTTCCATTCACAAATCATCTGGCACCAAAGTATACATTCTGTCTATTATTGACAAAACACCTACTCTCTAATGAAATTGCAAACATGAGTTGCAATCTGATTCACTTATACATGGAGTGCAGGGTTTGGTGGATACAGTACCCTACTATCTCTACTTCCTCCCATATTGCTGTAATCCAATCATCGCTGTAGATGCCAGGCTGTAGAACAAACTTACACTTGCACTTCAAGTCCACTCCTCATCTTTGGCTACCTGGAAGCTTACTCTTCCTTGCTGGAATGCCATAATGATGCCTTTAGTCAAATTAAGGAGGCACAAAACATGAAATTGTGTGAAGGGATAGATCCCTGAAAACCTCAAATTCAGCATTGCAGCAGGAGAACCTCTGTTTGAAATTAATACAATTGCCACATTGCGATATACCTAGTTCTTAAAGATCAGGGTTTTTTTCTTCAGGTGTTGCTGCTATCCCAGTGTAATATACTGACCACAACAGGAGTAGCCAGCCTCTGGGCTGTGGTCCAGTACCCGGCCATGTCCTGTTCAAAACTGGGCGGAGGAGAGATGGGGAAGCATGGGTGTGAAGCTCCACTCACGTGAGTGGTGGGCAAGCATGTGCGCCAAACCTCCACTTGTGTGAGTGGAGGGCCCTTTGTGTGCATGTACCGGTACTTGCCCACAAGTCGCATGAATGCAGCTTCACATGTGTGCTCGCCTATCTCTCCCACGTCTCAGTTTTGAATAGGCCACAGCCCAATAATGGGTCATGGCCTGGGGGTTGGGGACCCCGGACTAGAATCTGAACTAGGACTGAAAAGATTTGGTTTCCTTTCTATCTTCAATTATGGAATCTTGGTATATCTTAACTCAACCTATTTCACAGGGCTGTTACTTTACAGAAAAACTGAAGGAAACCATTTTATTCAGATTGCCTTGAACTGTTGGAATAATGGGCTTTATATCAAATAAACAAGCAAAGAAATAACAGATCTGAAGTAACTTATTCAAATTTATTGAAGGTTTGATGTGTAAACAATTACATGCATTTAAGTATATTATTTTGTGAATGCTAATTAACTTTTTTTCCCCTTACAAGTTATCCATAGCCTGATTTTATTTTGTCGAAAAATAAAAACAGAGAAACATTTTTTTTTTTCATATAAACAAAGCAGGGGATGTTTCTGGCATAAAATTAACAGATTTAGATTTGTCTACTTAAAATTAAAGTTTAAGATGCAAAGCCAGTTCCAAGGCCCACATACCTTTCCTTCTTTTGCAGCAACATATAATAAGGAGAATAATAAGGATCAGAAGGAGTAAAAGAGCAACTGACAACACAACAGCTAAAATTATAGTTCGGATTCGCCAATCTTCATTATCACATCCTACTAAATAAAAATTAAGCAATGTTAAACAGTACAATTAATTAGCATGAACATTTTAAAATGTTCCTAATTAATTTAATAGTTCTATGAAGTAATTTTAATTTATCTCAATTTTTAATTAGAAATATTCCTTAGTGGAGATTTTTGGAAATCCCAGATTATTCACCAATTTATTTTCTCTTTTCTCATTACTTTTATTTTTCTTATACTAGTTTTCCAATTATGATTTGTAGTGGAAAAGTTAATCATTACTAATTCCTAGTTTTGGACATCTCAAGAAATTGAACTGCATAATGTAACAAAGGTTAATGTAGCTGCACATGAGTGCACTTGGATTTGAGTATCCTGAAATACTTTGCCTAAAAAGCTTATTTGAAATCTTTTTATGCTTTTTACAGTGGTATTTTTTAATCATGAACAATAGGTTTTGTTTGAACCTTGGGCTTTTGCTTTTTTTTAGAGAGCATGGATTTTCATGTGAGCTAATTCAATTTTCTCTATTAAAAAAATCTGCTGCATCTATATTGTTTTCTGGGTTTAATTACTGTACATGATTTTTAGCATTTCATCTGTTTTGCTTGGGCTTGGCAAATCACCCAGAAAAAGTGTTGATAGCAGCCATATCAATTTGATAAATAAATACTGACAGCATGTGAATTTTCTGCATTGGAGCTGACATGTCTCCACTTCAACTTAATCATTAGAAAGACTGTATATTCTCCAGCCTTCAGTTTGGAGCAAAATTGGCTTGTTATTGAAGAATGATGTTCCTCCATAATTGAATGATGTTCCTCCATAATCAGTTAAGTATGTCATTCTTACACTTAATGGCATTTTGTTTTCTTGCATTCTGAGCTGCAGGATCCAGGGTGAATCAAAAAGTCAGTATGGCAGCTCCACAAAGCCCTGTCCTTTTTATATATGTGTCATGTATGTGGCATGTATGGAGCTTCAGTTATATTATTAGTCATCTTGATTTTCCTCTCTCTCTCTCTCTCTCTCTCTCTCTCTCTCACACACACACACACACACACACACACACTTGTCATTTCTGATTTGAGATGTGACATGCAAACTATTGTAAATTGAAGAATATGTATATACAAAACAATTTCTTACTCTCTGCAAAACTATTGTAAATAGTAATGATAAATGTAATGATAAATATTTATTTAATATTATACTAAATATTTAGCACACATGCCAATATGTGGGAGAAAAATAATATTCTACCTCTTCCTTATGGTTTTTGAAGAATGTATTAGACAGAGCAAACAAACTGAAACAGCTTGATGACTCTGGGAAGGAGACAAATAACAGAAACCAGATTGCTGCCTTTTCTCCCTGATGTGAAAAAGAAATCCTATATGGGTATGCATAGTTCAAATTTAAATTTAAATTTAAAACAGAAACGGCTGTGAAAGCCTGACACACAGATGAACCCAATACACAAGCCTGATGATGGCAGATGAGATTCTGCCGAAATGTCGCTACAACTTTAAAAGCACAACTATAATGACATGGGAAAATACCGAATACCATACATACATAACAGTGGTGGGATTCAATTTTTTTTACTACCAGTTCTGTGGGCGTGGATTGGTGGGCGTGGCAGGGGAAGGATACTGTAAAATCTCCAGTCAGAGGTGGTATTTGCCACTTCTCCAAACTACTCAAAATTTTGACTACCGGTTCTCCAGAACTGGTCAGAACCTGCTGAATACCACCTCTGCATAAAAGGCATTGCTTATGTTAGAGGATGCTACTATCAGTAGAAGAGGATGGGCTTTGAACTTTTTACAAATGTAGAATATAAAGAAACTGGGTCAGACCATAGTAAGATCACTGCATGTTGTTATCAACTAGCATGTTTGGGCTGTAAAGATCACTGTAGGATTTGCGTTGCTTTCTTTATAATTTCTATAACATTTCCGAGGATTGAGGACTGTTTGGCATTCTTTTGGCTAGGACACTAGTGATCACATGCCCTTAAAAGAGCCTTTGTTGCATCTATCTCCAAATATTTTGTTTCTTTATTTAAAGGGAACATGTTTCCAGCAATACACGTTACTCCAAAAGACAAATGGTTTTATTCCATGATGAAGAAACTTGGTATTTTAACCCCATAATTAAAAGACAAAATGTAAGTAAAGTTAGTCCTCAAGTCACAACCACAATTGAGCCCAAAATTTCTGTTGCTGAGCAAGACAGTTGTTAAGTGAATCTACCCCATTTTACAGCCTTTCTTGCCCCACTTGTTATATGAATCACCACAGTTGTTAAATTAATCTGGCTTCCTCATTGACTTTACTTGACAGAAGGTCACCAAAAAATGATCAAGGGGCCATTGCAACCATCCTAAATATGAACCAGTTGCCAAGCATCCAAATTTTGATCATGTGACCATAGGGATGCTGCAATGTATAAGTATGAAAAAGGGTCATTAGTCACTTTTTTCAGTGCCATTGTAACTTCAAACAGTCATTAAATGAACGGTTGAAAGTCAAGGACTAACTTTACAGATGTCCTTGACTAAAACAATGGTATAGTAAATGGTGATCACATGACTCCAGGACAGTGCAACAATCATAAATACATGCCAGTTGCCAAATGCTCGAATTTGGATCATGTGACCATGGGGACACTGCAACAGTTATGAGTGTGAAAACTGGTCATAATTCATTTTTTTCAGTGCGGTTGTAACTTTGAATGGTCACTAAATAAATGATTGTAAGCCAAGGACTATCTGTAAAGCAATCCATTGGACTGGTCTTTTTACTCTAAATAACCCAACTCTCAACTAATTGTGAAAAGCACTTAAAAACATGAGTTTTAGATAATGTTTGTCATGTTATATCATTCAAGGAACATCTGAGGAAAATTGGCCATATTATACAGAAATAGTTGCTGCCATTCAGTGACTATACAAACATTGCCAGGATTATCTGTCATTTGCTAGGATTATATGCTTCACTGTATTCTTCATGCCTGTCATCTCATCACTTGTCTTCTGTCAGATTCCTTTCCTGTTGCCTTCAATTTTTCCAAGCAATGTGGTTTCTTTTCAGGACCCTTGCCCTTCCATTACATGTCCAAACTTTAGCTCCATTATTAGTGTTTTCATTGAACACTTTTCATTTAATAACTGTCTACTACTTTTCATGAAAACATTTCCTCATGACTGAGATAAAATGAGTTAGTTATATTTCCAGAGAGAATAGTGGAAGAATCTTTTTCATATCTTATTCAAAAGATGCCCTTACACTGTGGTCAAAAATGAAGATGGAGGCTGCCATGGGCAAGCCCAATAAAATAGAGTTATCTCTTCCTTTATCCTTTTTGCATGGTGGTATTTTACCACACTGACCAAACCTCTTTTTATTATATGTTGCCAAAATAGTAATAAGAGCATCTATAATAATATCTTTATTAAACTAGTCCCCTCCAAATGCTAGATAAAAATTCCTATCATCCACAGTTGTTTTTATCATAATTGGAGATGATGAGAACTATAGTCTCACAAATTTGGGAGGCAACAGAGTGAAGAAGACAACTCCAGGGTTAATTTCACAGTTTACACAGACAAATTGATGCATATCTGATGAGGCTCATAATCCATGAACCTGACAGAACTGGGTAAACCAAATGCTATACCTTTTATGGGTACATATTAAGAGTGCATTAAAATTTTTAACAAACACAAACTGCACTGATAAGGTATTCATTTTCTTGGTGAAGCTTCATACATAGTCACAATCATTGTTGCAGACTGAGATTTAGAGAATGCATCCATGTCAGCTAAACAAGTCACAGGGCTATTGGCCAATGGGGTCAGAGTTAAGATGCTCTCTTCATTGTATAAGCCATTTGAAACATACATGGAATAAATTAATAAATGATTATTTTCTATCCAGGAAATGTGTGGAGGAGGAGATCACCCAAGGGCTCACAGATTATTTCAATTGTTTGGTTGTTTTTCATTATGAAGTTAGTATTTTTGGTATCTTTGAACTGTCTGGGTAAAAATTTTCTTCATCTTTACATTTTATGGCCTCAAATTTAAATTAGTATTTTCAAAAATATTGATGCATTTTAAAGCCAAATTTAAAAAAAAACATTTTTTAAAATGAAGTTTAATTTAAATTCAGCATTGGAAAAGGTACCTATAGAAGGACTGGATTTTATTTTCTGGTGTGTTAAGATAAAGATGCATTTTCTATATTAACATAATTATAATTATTGAAGGGGTTTTTTTTGTCATAAAGATGCATCCTTCCAGCCTATAGAAGTAAATAAGGACTTTTAAGGCACTTTAAAATAATTACCTATTAAATGTATTAGGTCTTATTAAGACAAGATAAAAGCATAGTTTATTTGGGGGGAATAAGTGAGGCTTTCCTATTTGAAATGCCTTTTCAATCTTTATGGATAGACAACTTGAAATCCAAAATGGATTTTCAGGGTCCCTTATGAACTAGCCACATACTGTACATTCTCTCTAGTTGATTAGTGACTTATGACCATAACCAAGCCTTGCATTTATGGTTGTAAATCATAATGGTTGTAAAATGAGTCATCATGAGACCAATCTGATTTTATGACCTTTTTTTTCAGTGGTCATGATATTAATGTGGCAAACACAGCAGTTATAAAGCAAATCCATTGTTTGGTTTGGCCTGATTTTTGCCAGAAACTGGAAGTGAATACCAATTTCTGGCATAAATCACAGCCATGTGAAATCATAACCTCAACACCAGGCCATAAAGTAGTTTTTTGGGGCGGGAAAGGTCCTTCATAACATAAAAGAGTTGGTAAGTGACCAGTCATAACTTAAGTTCTATCTATGTTTTTCTCCACACTGCTTCTTCATTCCCAGCAGCATAACAATCACCTCCTCACCTAGCAGCATATCAGTCCTTTGTTTTGCCCTCATATATTTTTGAACAGCAAATAATGCACAGTACATACACAGATTAAAAAGAGAATATAAGTTACAGATATGTGCTTCCATCCACAAGCCCTTCTATAGTAACAAGTCTCAGTTTTCCTAAGCTTCATGGCCTTTTGTTCGCATAGATATAAAATTATATTATATATATTAACCTGGAAATAAGGAGAAATTAACCTGGAAATAAGGAGAAACTTTGTGACAGTGAGAACAATCAACCAATGGAACAGCTTGCCCTGGGAAGTTGTGGGAGCGCCATCACTTGAGACTTTCAAGAAGAGATTGGACTGCCATCTATCAGAAATGGTGTAGGGTCTCCTGCTTGGGTGGGGGGTTGGACTAGATGACCTACAAGGTCCCTTCCAACTCTGATTATCTGTTAAATCTGTTAAATTCTGTGAATGGAATGTTATATCCATGTGAGTCAGTGTAGTTCACAGAAGTTTCTGCCATCTCCCCCTCAGTAAACTGTTGCAGTTAAAGATGGCAAAAAATCTTCCGTTTTTACAAAAGAAAATACATAAAAAATAGGGAAAAATCTAAATTAAAACAATCAATGAACCATTTTTGCAGTAAGTCTATTCTTTTTAAAAGACCAAGCTAAACAAATCATCATGGAAAGACATACTTACTTTGTACGGAAAGAAATGCATATCTATTGTCATTATTGTTCTGGAGGCTACATTTGATTTGTCCAGAATCTGTCAGCTGAACATCATGGATCATCAGCTCTGAAGTAAACCTGCTACCACTTATGTTAGAACCTTTCTGAGTATATCGCTTATCTGTTACAATAGTTTCTCCATCACTCAACACAGATAGCTTAGGATTTCCATTGAAAAGCCATATCAAAATTTTCCACCCATCTGACACTGTGCAGCTAAATCGGGCCATTGAACCTACAACAACTGTTAAATTTTGAGGACCTTCTACGATGGCATAGCCAAAGCCAGGATCTGTAAAGCAAACAAACAGGAATTAAAATACACCAACACCAATATCATTAAAAGTATCTTCTGCTTATATTGCTAGACTTGAACAAGAAGATAGGACTTTATAACAGTTATAGGATCAAGTTATAATATCTAAAGTGTGTGTGAAAACTGAATATACCGGTAGTTACAGTTCTATTTGAACAAAGAAGATGAAAGAGGTATTGACTTGGTAATACAATGATAATATAGACTGAAGATAGCTGATGTACATGAAATGTGAAAGATTTTCTTGTCCATGTTAGTAATAAAAACAAGCAATTATTTCACGTTACCAATTTGCCCTGTGCTTCAGGATAATAAAAATCTGGCAGTATGATTAACTAAGGCTGAACATTTACAGGGCAAAGTACATATCACATGGAAATATGTCCCATCGTGACCTGTTGTCACTGTCATTAAAAAAGGCAAAGTTGCTTGGATTTGAAAACCCTGGTGTTATTTCTTTTTACTCTCTCTCACACACACACAAAAACACTCACAAACTCATATGGTTTGGGAACAGTTTACTTTTAGGGAAATTATTGGCAAAAGTTTACTTCAAAGCATACCGTCTTATCTGGCAAGGTTTTCGTATCATGGTTGCATTTTGATGACTGCTCCCAGGATATTCGGTTTCCTCCTTCATATTCTTAGTTTATTAAAGAGGAGATTGGATGCTCCCTATCCCTTTTCTTATTTGGTCCCATTTACAAGTGCAGTGAGCTTGACCTACCCTTAAACAAGCTACAATTATCTCTGAATACTCACCAGCCCTAGCCCTAACCCTAATCCAATAATAATAATATTCCTTCCATAACAGATAAAACAGTTCTGTTTATTGTTATTTAAAGGAGTATATTCTCCTTTAAATAACAATGATATACCATTTAGACCGGTGACATGGGCACTCTCACAGTCCACCCTACCTCACTTCCTTGTCAAGTGTACAATTCTAGGATCCTGGTTGTGTCCCATCCAAATACTCTGTTGAAGGTGCTTATTAACAGTGTCCTGTAAAGGCAATATGGTGAATTAAGATTGGGGACATGGCACTCTCATAGCCTCCCATCACTTCACAGCTTGTCATCACTTCCCTGTCAAGTGTACAATTCTGGCATCGCCTAGAGGTGTCCCATCCAAATACTCTATTTGGGAAAACTGGTTTACAGTGTCCTGTAAAGACAATGTGGTGGATTAAGACTGGGACAAGGGCACTCTCACAGGGGTGGGATCTGACCGGTGTAACTACCGGTTCGGTGATTTTATGTTTTGCGCACATGTATATCATCATCAGCTAGCTGCCTGGACAGCTGAGCAGCGCCGCGCACAGGTGCGCAACAGTTGAAAAGGTACTTTTTTCCTGCTTTTTCAACCGCAGCTGTGTCGCGCAAAGCAACTGCAGTTGAAAAAGCAGGAAATAAAGAGCCCGGGCGTGTGGGTGGGCCAAAAGAGCAGCAGACATAGAACCGGTTCTATAGATGCTCTCTGTTTGCTGCTCTTCAGAGCAACCGGTTCTACAGAGGTGGACAAAACCGGTAGAATCCCACCCCTGCACTCTCACTGCCCAGTCTACCTCACAGTGTTGTTGTAGGAAAAGGCAGGATATAGCCAATCTTAATAAACAAACAAATAAATTCTACCACCACCTAACACCCACAAAAGAGGCCAGAGATATGTGGTTTTGTAGATCTTCAATTGCACAGAATTTACAGTTCCAAGCATCCCCTCCCAGTCTTGGTAGGAAAAGAAGCTTGGATCAGCAACACTCCCACCCACCATCCTCGGCTTCTGGGTAGCATTGGCCAAACAGGGGACTCCCAATTTTGAAGGAAAAATTCTCAAGCTCTAGTTTTTCCTCTGCAATTCAGTTCTGCTAGTCATCAGCATTAGATACAGTGCTTCTGAATGTGGAGGCTCCATTTAGCAAGGCAGAATAGATGCTTGGGGTGGTGGGGGGGAATCATACAGCACAAGAGGATGGGGGGAAGTGTCTCCCTGTTTTGGGCAGAATTGACTACCTAGAACCGTGATGGCAAACCTGTGGCACGCAGAGCCATTTGTGTGGGCACGCAAGCCCCAGCCAAACTTACCTGCGCTGTGCACGCGCGTGCCTCCCAGCTGATTTTCAGCCTGTTTGGGGCCTTTTTGCCCTCCTGGAGGCTCGAGGGAAGCCTCTGCAGCCTTGGAAGGCCAAAAAACGGGCCTTCCAGAAATACCGGAAGTGCTGAAACGAGCCTCCCGAGGCTCCCGAGGCTTCCCTTGAGCCTCTGGGAGGGCGAAAATGGGCCCAAATGGGCCAAAAATTAGCTGGGAAGCGTGCACATGCGCAGTGCAGGTCAGGGGGGTTTGTTGCGCATGCATGTGCAGGGGGGGCGGG